>NC_045966.1:40594148-40698404 GCF_010909765.2 Amblyraja radiata
AAACCAGCCTCCTTTCCATTGACTCCATCTATACTTCATGCTGCCTCTGCAAGGCCACCAGCATAATCAAGGACCAGTCTCACACTGGTCACTCTCTCATCTCCCTTCTTCCATCAGGCAAGAGGTACAGAAGTGTGAAAACACACACCTCCAAATTCAGGGACAGTTTCTTCCCAGCTGTTATCAGGCAACTGACCCATCTTATTACCAACTTGAGAGCGGTCCTGAGCTGCCATCTACCTCGTTGGAGACCCTCTGACTATATTTTATAGGACGTTACTGGACCGACTACCTTGCACTAAATGTTATTCCCATTATCGTGTATCTGTACACTGTGGTCGGCTTAATAGTCTTTCCACTGACTGGATAGCACGCTCCAAAAAAGCTTTTCACTCGTGACAATAAATTAAACAAAACAAAACAAATCTAAACTAAACTAATTTGTTGAACATAGGAACTACTACAAGTCTGGAAGATTTAAAATACTGAGTTAAGGGATGGCAGGCCAGCATGGAGTTGACGGGCCAAAGGACCCATTTCAGAACAGTAGCTGAACAAAATTAGTCATTTATCAAACAAATTTAACAAGAATTTCTTCTTTCAACCACTTTCAAATAAAATTTGACACAAGAAGATCAAGGCGAAAGAGTCTGTACTATTTATGGACCAACAGAGATCACCTGAGATGGCTCCGTTTTATTTATTTATGAATGTTTGGGAGTAGTTCTCTGTCCCCACCAAATACAAAGTGTTTCCAACAATAATGAGGAGTAAAATTAATCCAATGCTGTTTTTCATATTTTTTAATGAAATGCTGTTTGCAGTACCGCTGAGACCAATGAATGTTCAGCATTGTTTGTTGGCCAGGATCCTCTCATGATGGATGGGGTCTGCATGGTGAATGATTGGTTGGACGTTGGTTAAGTCACGTCTGGAGTATTGCCTGCAGTTCTGGTCGCCCCATTACAGGGGCGATGTGGAGGCTTTGGTAAGGGTGCAGAGGAGGTTTACCAGAATGCTGACTGGATTAGACTGGGCCAAGATGACCGACTTGGATTGTTTTCTCTGGGAATGTTAGAGATTCAGGGGAGACTTGATCGAGAATTATGAGAGGCATAGATAGGGTAGACAGTCAGATCTTTTTCTCCGGGATGGAAATGTCCAACACTACAAGAGGGTGGTGGGTGCCTGGAAAGTGCTGCCAGGGGTGGTCGTGGAAGCTGATAAAATAATGGTGTTTTAGAGGCTTTGAGATAGGCATATGGATATGCAGGGAATGGGGGAATAGGCATATGGATCTTGTACAGGCAGATGAGATTAGTTCAGCTAGGCATCATGTTCGGCACAAGCATTGTGGACTGAAGGACCTGTTTCTGTGCTGTACTGTTCTATGTTCTATGAAAAGTTGCTTTCTTGACAGTTGCTGTAACAATGCTGTCTTTGCAACTTGCCATAGCAATGAGTGAAGAGAAATATGAAAGAGATTTGAAGGAGATAAAGTTCGGCATGATAGGCTGTTTAGTTTAGTTTAGTTTAGAGATACAGTGCGGAAACAGGCCCTTCAGCCCACCGAATCTGCACCGACCAGCGATCACCACACATTAACACTATTCTACACACACTAGGGACAATTTTACATTTACACCAAGCCAATTAACTACTCTTCTGGGAGGGCAGGTTGGGCTGAAGGGCTTGTTTCCGAGCACTGTTACTCTATGACTCCATGAGATTTGTGTACAATATCATCAGAGGAATAGATTGGGTAAACGCACAGTCTCTTGCTCAGAGTAGGGGAATCGAGAACCAGAGGACATAGGTTTCAGGCAAGGGGGGGGGGGAAACATTGAAAACGAACCAGTCTGATAACTTTTTTTATACAAAGAGTGGTGGGTGTATGGAATGAGCCGCCGGAGGAGGTAGTTGAGGCAGGTAGTTGCAATGTTTAAGAAATATTTAGACAGCTACATAGGTAGGGTAGGTTTAGAGAGATATGGGCCCAAAGCAGGGAGGTGCAACTAGTGTAGATGGGGCATGTTGGTTGATGTGGACAAGTTGGGCTGAAGGGCTTGTGTCCAAGCTGTGTGACTATATGACTATAAGTTTCTGCAAGGTGGGGCAGCTCTCGAAGGGCAACTTGGGCCAAAGGACCTGTTTCCACGCTGTGTGACTCTGTAACTCTATGATTCGAGTGGGATTTGACCATCTTGAACCCTCAGTCGTCGTAGCAGGGTTGTTGATTCACGGGCAAGTAATGATTATGTCCTTGGCGTTGACAGTTATCTTAAAAGAACAATTAGACCCAGTGGTCAACCAAAATTTAAGCCAGCTATTTTGTTTTCAAGCTTGCTTGTGGGAAAATTTCCAGGGAGATAATAAAACAGTCAATTCCGCACAATTCATGCCAATACTGCCTGTGTTTTTTCTATTAAGGCAATTCATCATGAAGGATCCTAAGGGTATCTATTGACTTCATTGCAAATCTCCTCCCAGCCCAGTGAAATTGCTGTTGCAATTCCATGTGTTTAATAGCCTCTTCTGATCTCTCCATTTTCACCAACTGTTCATTGTTCGATTCTGTGATTGCCGTTACCTACATTGGTTCAATGGTTTAATGGAGCTTAATTTTGTACATGTGCAACTGCTTTTTGCACATTTATACATGAAGGCACTACCATGTCTTGGCACCAATTCCAAAGTCCAAAGTACGGTCGGCCCGTGCGCTCAATATAGTGGAGCAGTTCCCGTGAACCAACGTCCTCTTTGTCTGGCCATCGTTATGTCCCAGGGGCGATTCCTGCTGCTGACTTTGAACCATTACCCTGGTTCACCCTCCTACCGGCCCTCTGACGTCTCCAGCTCCCTCATTGTTCCGCTGACCGACGATCCTTTGTGGTCTTTCGGGCAGGCACTGCAGAGCTTCGGGAAGGCTTCCACCGCTCGACATCTCGGGAAGGCCATGGTTCTGCTTGTCATCACTGAATTGAAATGATACTGATGGTTTCACCATATGACCCTATGTGGTGTCGTGCATCTTCAAGGCATTGGAATGGCGGCACAGTGGCACAGCGGGTAGAGCTGCTCCCTCATGGTGCCAGAGACCTGGCTTTGATCCTGACCTCATTGCTGTCTGTGTGTGGTGTTTTCACGTTCTCCCTGTGACTGAATGGATTTTCTCTGGGTGCTCGAGTTTGTGTCCTACAGCATGGAAACAGACCCTTCAGCCCAACTTGCCCACACCGACCAACATGTCCCATCTACACTAGTCCCACCTGCCTGCATTTGACCCATATCCCTCTAAGCCTGCCCTATCCAAATATTACTCAAACACTGTGATAGCACCTGCATCAGCCACCTCATTATGTACACCCACCACTTTTTGTGTAAAAAAGTTACTCCTCAGGCTCCTATTAAATCTATCCCCCTTCACCTCAATAAACCTTAAATTACTGTAGTGTTCATTCAGAAACTCAGAATAATGATTGGAATAACATGAGGTCAATTCTCGCCAAAGAAGCTGGTGAATTTAACCAAATGGTTAAATGAAAAGTTGGGATCAAAAGGGCTGATAATCAGTAATGATGATTGTAAATTACTACACTGTCATCAAACATTTTCAGGTTCAGTAAGGTCTTTCCTAAGGATTTGATGATTAAGGTTTTATCTTTGGTTCAATCTGTGTAAGATCTATTTTAGAATAAGGCAAAGTCACTTAATTTGGGTAATAACTTAGAACTTAAATCATATGACAGATTTATACCATCTATCTTTCTTCTCCGCTCAGTCCTGAGGAAAGGTCTCACACCGAAACGTTGACAATTCCTTACCACCCTCCCCTCCCCCACCTCCCCTTGCCACAGATGCTGCTTGACCCTCAAGCAATTTGTATATGGGTTTAGACTTTACTTTAGACTCTGAGATAAAAAGCACGGAAAAGGCTCTTCGGCCCACCGTGTCCACGCCGACCTGCGATCAACCTTAAACTTTTAGGCACAATTTACAATTTTACCGGAGCCAATTAACCTACAAACCTGTACGTCTTTGGAGTATGGGAGGAAAACGGAGCACCCGGAGAAAAGCCATGCGGTCACAGGGAGAATGTACAAACTACGATCGGAGAGCACCCACAGTCAGGATTGAACCCGGATCTCTGGCGCTGTGAGGCAGCAATTCTACCGCTGTACCACTGTGACACCCTAATTGTCACTTGTACTGAGGTACAGTGAAATGCTTTGCTAACCAATCAGATTAGATGTACCATACATAAATCCAATCAGCATAGGGGAATGTACCTGGTGCAGAATAAAGTTTGCAGCATTGTCGTGCACCAGTTCCAGAGACAAAGTCGAATGTCCGCAATGGGATAGTTGAATAGGGCAGTATTCACTGATAAATCTGCACTCATCTATGTGGAAGGGAATTGCCCAAGAAGAGTAAGGTGACGTGCCTCAATGACTATCGACCAGTGGCACTAACATCTGTGGTAATGAAATGCTTTGAGAGGTTGGTTATGGTGCATATCAACTCCTACCTCGCCAAGAAACTTGACCCACTACAGTTCGCATACCGCCACAACAGGTCAATGGAGGATGCAATTTCACTGGCTCTCCACTTCGCATTGGACCACTTGGACAATAAAAACACTTATGTCAGGCTGCTGTTTATAGACTACAGCTCGGCGTTTAATACCATCATCCCTTCCAAGCTGGTTACCGCGCGGTTCACAGACTCGCCAGCCGCCTGCCACTTTTGCGGGCTGGAAGAGTCTGTGTACCACGTGTACATGGAGTGCGTGAGGCTGCAGTCACTGTTTCAATACCTAAAGGGGCTGCTCCTTGCCTTCTGGCTGCATTTCTCACCCACCATCCTCATCTTTGGACACCCTGTGCGTAGGGGAGAGGGTAGGGCTGAAGATGTCCTGGTTGGGTTGCTCCTGGGCCTGGCCAAGCTGGCCATCCGCGAGTCAAGGCGCCAGACAGTGGAGGGCTCTACCCGAGCCAGCTGCCTGCCCCTTTTCCGGGGTTACGTCCGTGCCCGGGTGCGGATGGAAAGGGAATACGCCCTGTCTACGGGCACCCTGAGGGAGTTCCGCGACCGCTGGGCACCGAGGGGGGTTGAATGTATCCTTGACAAGGATTGTAATATAGTTGTTTAGCAGTTGCTTACATATTTGTTCATCTTGTATTATGGTGGTGTTTTGTTTTATTGTATTGTAAATAAAAATTTAAAAAAAAAAAAAAAAAAAAAAAAGCTGGTTACCGCGCGGTTCACAGACTCGCCAGCCGCCTGCCACTTTTGCGGGCTGGAAGAGTCTGTGTACCACGTGTACATGGAGTGCGTGAGGCTGCAGCCACTGTTTGAATATCTAAAGGGGCTGCTCCTTGCCTTCTGGCTGCATTTTTCACCCACCATCCTCATCTTTGGACACCCTGTGCGTAGGGGAGAGGGTAGGGCTGAAGATGTCCTGGTTGGGTTGCTCCTGGGCCTGGCCAAGCTGGCCATCCGCGAGTCACGGCGCCAGACGGTGGAGGGCTCTACCCGAGCCAGCTGCCTGCACCTTTTCCGGGGTTACGTCCGTGCCCGGGTGCGGATGGAAAGGGAATACGCCCTGTCTACGGGCACCCTGAGGGAGTTCCACGACCGCTGGGCACCGAGGGGGGTTGAATGTATCCTTGACAAGGATTGTAATATAGTTGTTTAGCAGTTGATCAGCATATTTGTTCATCTTGTATTATGGTGGTGTTTTGTTTTATTGTATTGTAAATACAATTTTAATATTTGAATAAATATTTTTGATTACAAAAAAAAAAAAAAAAAAAAAGCTGGTTACCAAGCTCACGGAACTGGGCCTCTGCGCATCCCTCTGCATTTGGATCCTCGACTTCCTCATCCACAGACGTTCGAATTGGAGGAACCACTTCATCCTCAGTAACAATTAGTACGGGAGCACCTTAAGGCTGCGTGCTCCACCCCCTGCTTTACTTACTCTATGCCCATGACTGCGTAGCCGGACATAATGCGAACTCCTTCATCAAGTTCACCACGATACCACTGTGGTTGGACGAATCACAGATGGGGGGGGGGACGAGTCAGAGTATAGAAGTGAGATCGACCGATTGACCAAATGGTGCCAGCACAACAACCTGGCGCTCAACATCAGTAAGACCAAGGAACTGATTGTGGATTTTGGTAGGGGAAGGATGAGGATCCACAATCCCGTTCACATCAATGGGACGATGGTGGAGAGGGTTAATAACTTCAAATCCCTGGGCGTGCATATTTCCGAAGATCTTTCCTGGACCCAGCACACCGATACAATTATAAAGAAGGCACATCAGCGACTCTACTTCCTGAGAAGATTACTGAGATTCGGCATGTTGAAGAGGATTCTCCTAAACTTCTACAGTGCACGGTAGAGAGCATTCTGATTGGTTCGGCAACTTGAACGTCCAGGTGTGAAAAAGACTACAAAACGTTGTGACCACTGCCCAGTCCATCACCAGCTTTGACCTCCCCACCGTCGAAGGGATCTATCATAGTTGCTGCCTCAAAAAGGCAGCCAAAATCATCAAGGACCCACACACACTCATTTCACCATTGCCATCAGGAAGAAGATGCAGGAGCCTGAAAACTGTAACGTCCAGGTTCAGGAACAGCTTCTTCCCTACAGCCATCAGGCTATTAAACGCAACAACAAATAAGCTCTGATCTCTGAACTGCAAAAGACTATATTATTATTGCACCATATATGTTATTTATTTAACTTTTTCTTTTTTTGCCTCTTCCCCCGTTATGTACTATGTTTACATATTCACATATTCTGTTGTGCTGCAGCGAGTAAGAATTTCATTGTCCCATCCGGGACATATGACAATAAAACACTCTTGACACAGAGGATAGCAAATGAATGATCTGTTGTGGTTGTAGTTTCTTAGTGACCAACTTGAATAATATAGTTGTCAGAGCCCATTGAGCGGCTGAGGGTGTAAGAATCAAGTAAGGGGAAACCTCTGCGACCTGTCCTCATTCACCTGAATCTGAAGAAGGATCCCAACCTGAAATATCTTCTATCTATGTTTTCCAGGGATGCTGCCTGAATCACCGAGTTACTCCAGCAGTTCCATGGACAATGTCATCAATATGGGAAGATACAGAGTGCAGAATATAGTTCTCAGCATTGTAGTGCACCAGTTCTAGAGATAAAGCTGGAAGAAGATTTGGAGAAGTTTGCATCCTCCATTGACCTGTTGCCAGGACTCGAGGGCCTGAGCTATAGGTTAAGCAGGCTATGATTCTATTCCTTGGAGCGCAGAAGGACGAGAAGGGTGAACTTATAGAGGTGTACAAATTCATGAGAGGAATAGATTGGGTAGGCGCACATAGTCCCTTGTCGAGAGTAAAGGAATCAAGAACCAGAGAACATGGTTTAAGGTGAGGGGGGAAAATATTAATAGGAACCTGAGGGGTAACTTTTTCAAACAGAGGGTGGTGGGTGTATGGAATGAGCTGCTGTAGGAGGTAGTTGAGGCAGGTAGTATCGCAACATTTAAGAAACATTTGGACAGGTGCAAGGATAGGAAAGGTTTAGAGGGATATAAGCCAAATGCAGGTGGGACGAGTGTAGATGGGACATGTTGGTTGGCGTGGGCAAGTTGGGCCAAAGGGCATGTTTCCACTCTGTCTGACTCGATGACAATACCCAAAATCCTCCATGGGGTAGAGGTGAATTGGGCAGTACCCTAGCTTATGGAAGGACTGTTCAGAAACCTTGTTTACGATTCCACACATCCGTGGTCTCTTGCGTCTCTCTGGCAAATGGCTGTTGGTCAATTGGATAACAGTGTGGAGTGGGGCTCCACAAAGATCAGAGTTTGGAACACTTAGTTTCTTATGACTTGGATATAAGGTGTGCTGAGCAAAATTTCAAAACCTGCATACGACAGCAAACTTGATGTGGTAAACAATTGATGACATTTATAACAGAATGCAAGGTTACCTGAACAAGCAGACAAGTGGAAAATGAAATACAATGTTAGTGAAGCGTATAAGATCCTGGACTACATAATTAGGACAAAACATTGGCACAGTGGTAGAGTTGTTGCCTTGCAGCACCAGAGACACAGGTTTGATCCTGAGTAAGGATGCTGTCTATATGGAGTTTGTACATTCTCCCTGTGCTCCGGTTTCCTCCCGAATTTCAAAGATGTGCTGGTTTGTAGGTTAATTGGCTTCTGTTAATTGACCCTAATGTGTAGTATAGACTAGTGTTCAGGTGATCGCTGGTTGTCGTGGACTCGGTGGTTCGATGGGTCCGTTTCCATGCTGTATCTTTAAACTAAACAAAACTAAACCCAAAGTGTAAAATTAGGGAGATTTATAAGTTCATGGGTTCATATGTCATAGGAACAAAATTAGGTCATTCGGCCCATCGAGACTACTCTGCCATTCAATCATGGCTGATATTATTATCTGAATGGTGGCCGATTAGGAAAAGGGGAGATGCAACGAGACCTGGGTGTCATGGTACACCAGTCATTGAAAGTAGGCATGCAGGTGCAGCAGGCAGTGAAGAAAGCGAATGGTATGTTAGCATTCATAGCAAAAGGATTTGAGTATAGGAGCAGGGAGGTTCTACTGCAGTTGTACAGGGTCTTGGTGAGACCACACCTGGAGTATTGCGTACAGTTTTGGTCTCCTAATCTGAGGAAAGACAATCTTGCCATAGAGGAAGTACAGAGAAGGTTCACCAGACTGATTCCTGAGATGTCAGGACTTTCATATGAAGAAAGACTGGATAGACTCGGCTTGTACTCGCTAGAATTTAGAAGATTGAGGGGGGATCTTATAGAAACTTACAAAATTCTTAAGGGGTTGGACAGGCTAGATGCAGGAAGATTGTTCCCGATGTTGGGGAGGTCCAGAACAAGGGGTCACAGTTTAAGGGTAAGGGGGAAATCTTTTAGGACCGAGATGAGAAAAACATTTTTTCACACAGTGGTGAATCTCTGGAATTCACTGCCACAGAAGGTAGTTGAGGCCAGTTCATTGGCTATATTTAAGAGGGAGTTAGATGTGGCCCTTGTGGCTAAAGGGATCAGGGGGTATGGAGAGAAGGCAGGTACAGGATACTGAGTTGGATGATCAGCCATGATCATATTGAATGGCGTTGCAGGATCGGAGGGCCGAATGGCCTCCTCCTGCACCTATTTTCTATGTTTCTATATATCTTTCCCTCTCAATCCCATTCTCCTGCCTTCTCCCCATAGCTTTTGACACCCATACTAATCAAGAGCCTATCAATATCTGCTTTGAAAATACCCAATGATGGCCTCCACAGCTGTCCATGGCAATGAATTCCACGGATTTACCACCCTCTGACTAAAGATATTCCTCCTCATCTCCTTTTGAAAGGTACGTCCTTTTATTCTAAGACTATGTTCTCTGGTCCTAGACTCTTCCACTAGTGGAAAAATCCTCCCCACATCCACTCCAGTCAGATCTTTCACTACTCAGTAATTTGGAGGAATTTATTTTGCCAGAGGATGGTGAATCGGTGGAATTCATTGCCACAGACGACTGTGGAGGCCAAGTCATTGGGTATTTTAAAAGCAGAGATTGTCAGGTTTTTGTTTAGTAAGGGTGTCAAAGGCTCTGTGGAGAAGGCAGGAAAATTAGGTTCCCCCTCATCCTTCTAAATTACAGCGAGTACAGGCCCAAAATCAAAGGATAACGTTGAATCTTAATAATACACTAGGTGAAGACAAAGCACGAATATTGCTTCTGCTCACTGCACTTTATTAAGGATTTGGACATGTCAAAGAAAGTGCAGGCGAGATTTATCAGATGGGTGAAGTCCTTCATAACAAGAACCACTTAAGTAAATCTCTTCCATGCCCTCTGAAGCACCTCCAAATCCTTCATAAAGTTCAAGACTGAGAACAATATCCCAAGCAGAACAATCCAGTTTAGACTCTCTCCCTGTTGTGCTTATGTTTGTATTCATGTATGGTATTATCTGATTTGATTAGATAGGATGGAAACAAAAGCTTTTCACTATACCTTGGTACAAGTTACAATAACAAACCAAACCTTACACCCAACAGGAGCATGGTTTATTCTTTACAGGGCAGCACAGTGGCACAGCGTGAGAGCTGGTGCCTCGCAACACTGGAGTTCGATCCTGATCTCAGGTGCTCTCTGTGTGGAGTCTGCACCTTCTCCCTGTGACCACGTGGGTTTTTTCCAGGTGCTCCAGTTTCCTCCCATACTCCAAAGACCTGCGGGTTTGTAGGTTAATTGACCTCTGCAAATTGTCCCTAATGTGCAGGATAGACCTAGTGTACGGGTGATTGTTGGTTGGTGTGGACTCTGTGGGCTAATGGGCCTGTTTTCACGCTGCATCTAAAAAAAGGAAAAACATTTGAGACATTTGGTAGAGGGGGATCAACATTTGACTGGGTCAATAGAAGAATGGTCTTCCCATTAATGGATACTTCAGGCATCAGGGGTTATGGCTACAAAGTGATGGCCAAAGGATTTAAGGGAGATGTGGGAAAATACATTTTTATGCTTTGGTGGTCATAATCTGGAAGTGCATAGGTAGTCCTGGGAAGGTAAGTTGCAGAAACATGGACAAAGAGTGAAGGGAAGAGGATTGAATAGACTGAAAGAACTAATATGGATTTAATGAGCTGAGTTGATACCATGATTCAACAAAACGAAAATTCTTCTGAATGTAGAAACAAGGAGTTACAGATGCTGGTTTACACAAAAGGACACAAAGTGCTTTACAATCAGTATCAAGCAGTACCCATGGAGAACGTGGATAGGTGACGTTTCAGGAGAACACTTCTTCAGACTGATTGTAGGGGGGTAAGGGGAAAAGAGTGGTACTGTGGCAGAGGTGCCTCCTAATGCCCCTGTCCCACTTAGGAAACCTGAACGGAAACCTCTGGAGACTTTGTGCCCCACCCAAGGTTTCTATGTAGTTCCCGGAGGTTGCAGGTGGTTGCCGGAGGTTGCAGGTAGTGGAAGCAGGTAGGGAGCCTGACAAAAACCTCCGGGAACCACACGGAAACCTTGGGTGGGGCGCAAAGTCTCCAGAGGTTTCCGTTCAGGTTTCCTAAGTGGGACAGGGACATTACAGCACCAGAGACCCGGGGTCGATACCGACTATGGCCGCTGTCTTTACGGAGCTTGTATGTTCTCCCTGTGATCTCGTGGGATTTCTCGGGTTGCTCCGGTTTCCTCCCCCACTCCAAAGATGTGCATGTTTGTAGGTTAATTGGCTTTGGTAAAATTGTGAGTTGTCCCTAGTGTGTAGGATAGTGCTGGTTACAGGGTGATCGCTGGTCGGCACAGACTTGTTCGGCCAAAGGGCCTGTTTCTGTACTGTATCTCTAAAGTCTAAAGTAAAGTTTAAAGCTAGGTGAAAGAAAGGTAGGGCAAACGGTGGCAGGTAATAGGCAGACACAGGTGAGGGGTTCAAAAGGGAACTGCAGATGCTGGAATATCGAAGGTACACAAAATTGCTGGAGGAACTCAGCGGGTGCAGCAGCATCTATGGAGCGAAGGAAATAGGCGACGTTTCGGGCCGAAACCCTTCTTCAGACAGGTGAGGGTTTGCTTTGATAGGCAGATGGTTGGAACAAAGGTCAGAGATTAGAGCAGGAGGTGTGAGACAGATGTCTTGAAGAGTTGCAAATTATGAAGCCAGAGGAAGGAATGTAGGACGCAGGGGAGGGGAGAAATAGGTGATAATCCAGGTGGGGCACAGGAGATGGGGAGTGGGTGAAAGACAGGGGTGATATGGGGGAGAAAGAGTCAGAGTTGTTAGAGGCCACCTAGAATTAGAGAATTCAATGTTCGTACCGTTGAGTTGTAAGCTACCCAAGCGTAATATGAGGTGCTGTTCCTCCAGTGTGGCCTCACTCTGGCAATGGAAGCAGCTCAGGAATAAACGGTCAAAGTGAGAATTGGAAAGGGAATTAAAACAGTTCGCGGATTCTAAAATTCCTCTGTCTGAAGAAAGGCCTCAACCAAAACATCGGCTGTCCATCTCCCTCCACAGATACTGCCTGAGCCTGTGAGTTACTCCAGCACTTTGTGTTTTGCTCAAGATTCCAGCACTTGCAGTTTCATTCTTCTTTTAAACAAATTAATTAAGAAGTTCTTCCAAATCTATTCAAGAATGTGGAGCTGTTGAGAATTCACCACAAGGTGGAAATATCTCTTTAATAATGCGGCTGTATCTTATTTCTTTTTTTAAGTTGTTGATTTGTCTTCCAGTTTGTGTTGTGGTTTGAAATCTATCGGAGAGACTGGTGCTGGTGTGATACATCAGTGGGTGGCACGGTGGTGTAGCGGTAGACTTGCTGCCTTACAGCGCCGGAGAGCTGGGTTCAATTGTGACTACGGGTGCTGTCTGTACTGAATTTGTACGCTTTCCCCGTGACTTGCGTGCATTTCCTCCGTGTGCTCTGGTTTTCTCCCACATTCCAAGGACATATAGGTTTGTAGACTAATTGGTTTGGTATAATTGTAAATTGTCCCTGGTGTATGAAGGACAGTATTAGTGTGCAGGTATTGCTGACCAGCGCGGACTCGGTGGGCCGAAGGGCCTGTTTCCGTAGCTTTAAACTAAACTAAATCTGTGCATGTGTTTTACAAGCTACACGTCATCATAAGGCCATAAGTGATAGGAGCAGAATTAGGCCATTTGGCCCATCGTCTACACCGCCATTCAATCATGGCTGATCTATCTCTCCATCCTAACCCCATTCTCCTGCCTTCTCCCCATACCCCTGACGCCCATACTAATCAAGAATCTATCTCTGCCATAAAAATATCTATTCATGGCCTCCACAGCCTTCTGTGGCAAAGAATTCCACAGATTCACCACCCATATTGATCTCCAGCATATTGATCTTAAATCTCATTTACTAATATTTGGGGAAGACAAGAAACAACAGATGCTGGAATCTGCAGCAAAACACAAAGTGCTGGAAGAACCCAATGGGTCACGCAGCATCTGTGGAGGATAAGGGCAGATAACATTTTGGGTTGTAACCCTTCTTCAGACTCAATTGAAGACTCAGGTCAACAAAGAAGTCTTCTTAGATTGCTGTCGAGAGAATATTACAGCATCCTTACTGAATCGGTGCAAGGCAGCACAGTGGCGCAGTGGTAGAGTGGCTGCCATACAGCGCTAGAGACCCAGGTTCGATCCTGACTAGGAGTGATATCCGTACGGAGTTTATACCTCTTCCCTGTGACCGCGTGGATTTTCTCTCAGTGCTCAAAATTCCCCTCACACTCCAAAGATGTAGAGGTTTGTAGGTTAATTAGCTTCGGTAAAATTGTCCCTAGTGTGTAGGATAGTGCGGGTGTATGGGGTGATCGCTAGTCATCTGAACTCAAAGGGACCTTTTCTCTGTAGCTCTAAGGCGCTGTATCTCTAAAGTCTAAAGACAGTAAAGAGAGTATTGCACTGTACTAATCAGCCCCCTCAACCCCTGAATTAAGCTATGACGTTGGCTTTTTAAAAGGCCTAACGTTCTGGAAAGGTGCTTCTCAGCACAGAATTTAAGCATATTTATCTGTCATCATATAACTGCAAAGCAACAAAGCCACAGCTGCACATGAATAAACATGCATCCCGCCTGCAAATGAGTTGTATATTCTGATTATTTTTTTCCCCACTCTTCAAGTAAGGGCTGTCCACTATTTTTAAAACCACAGATAGTTTTAGATCTCAGTATAGATTTTCCCGGGGCTCATATTTCTGTGTTAGAAGTAAATATCCTTTTTGTTGTTGTCAGAAACTCAATTCTTTTAAAGCAATGTACTGCTCTACAGGGCTAGTCAATGGACAGTAATATGATTACTGAGTTAGATTAGACTCGGTTTGACTTGCGGTAATATCTACCCCTGATAAAGTGTGATCACTATAAATCAGTTGGGTGCAAGTCCTATCCTGTTGTGGTGTATTGTCAAATTTCATGGATACAATTTTATCGAAAATATATTTTTAATTGGTTGAAGAAGCCATTTTCACCATGTACAAGCCCCTCATGAATATAAATTGACTAACAGTGCTTCAGCAAGAATAATTTGGGGGAAGAATTCCTCTCTGACTGCAATTGAGAAATTACCTCCAAAATGCACTTAAAGATGTGCTGCTTGGGTTACCATCCAAATTTCCACAGTAAATTCATTTGTATTATCACAACATCAAATTTTCTATGATTCAGCAGAATTGGGCAACATAATAGATTTTATAGTCATAGTCATACAGCGTGGAAATGGGCCCTTCGGCCCAACATACCCACATCAACCAACATGTCCCATCTACATGTCCTACCTGCCTGCTTTTGGCCCCTATCCCTCTAAAACCATCCTATCCATGTACCTGTCTAAATGAATCTTAAAGATTGCAATAGTACCTGGCTCAACTACCTCCTTCGGCAGCTTGTTTCATACACCCACCACCCTTTGTGTAAAAAAGTTACCCGTCTGGTTCCAATCAAATCTTTCCCCCCTCACAAACCTATGCCCACTGGTTCTTGATTCTCAATGAGTCTTGGCGTTTACCAAATCTTTTCATCTCATGGTTTTTTACACCTCTATGAGATCACCCCTCATATTCCTGTATTCCAAGGAATAGAGTCCTAGCTTGCTCAAACTCTCCCTATAGCTCAGGCCCTCGTGGTCTGGCAACATCCTGCTAAATCGTCTCTGAACCCTTTCAAGCTTGACAACATCTTTCCTAAACATGGTGACCAAACCTGAACACAATACTCTAAATGTGACTTCACTGTAAAATGACCTCAAATAGCACCCGTAGTCAGGATCGAACCTGGTCTCTGGCTCTGTGAGGCAGTAATTCTACCACTGCACTACTCTTATGCTTTCCAAACATTGAACATACCATACATAGATACAATTAGTTCAAACTCAAGTCCAATAGATAGAGCGAAAGGGGAAAATAAACACAAGGAACTGTAAATGTTGGTTTACAAAAAAGGACTCAATGTACTGGAGTAAATCAAGGGCTCAGGTGGCATCTCTGGAGAACATGGATACAGTGCCCTCCACAATGTTTGGGACAAAGGCCCATCATTTTTACTCAAATACATCAAATGTATTTGCTTCTGTACTCCACAATTTGAGATTTGTAATAGAAAAAATCACACGTGGTTAAAGTGCACATCGTCAGGTTTTAATAAAGGCCATTTTTACACATTTTGGTTTCACCATGTGGAAATTACAGCAGTGTTTATACATAGTCCCCCCATTTCAGGGCACCATAATGTTTGGGACACAACAATGTCATGTAAATGAAAGTAATCATGTTTAGTATTTTGTTGCATATCCTTTGAATGCAATGACTGCCTGAAGTCTGCGAATCATGGACATCACCAGTTGCTGGGTGTCTTCTCTGGTGATGCTCTGCCAGGCCTGTATTGCAGCCATCTTTAGCTTATACTTGTTTTGGGGGGTAGTCCTCTTCAGCTTAGGTGACATTCCGGGTCTGAAGAATGGTCTGGACCGGAAACGTCACCTATCCATGTTCTCCAGAGATGCTGCCTGACCCGTTGTGTTACTCCAGCACTCAGTGCCCTTTTGCTTTAGCATAATAGAGTATATTTACCGCTCTTTTTTCACATGTTAATGTACTCTACGAGTTATGAAAGAGGTAACCTGACCTGAGGTAGTCTTCAAGACGTTTAATGACCATTTTCTTTGTCATATGTACCGGATATGAACCAGAAAAATGAAAGTCTTACTTTTTTTACAGACACAACAAAAATACATACAATCTCCTTAATAACCTGAGCTTAACCACTTAATAGTTTCATCAGTGTGTTCCAGTCAGTTTTTCAACATATTAAATTTAGTTGAGCTTAGTTTAGTTTAGATATACATCATGGAAACAGGACCTTTGGCTCACCATGTTGTACACTATTTCTATCCTACAAATTAAGAACAATTTATAGAACTCAATTAACCCACAAACCTGCATGTTTTTGGAATCTGGGAGGAAACCAGTGCACTCAGCGAAAACCCACACGGTCACAAGGAGAACAAAACTGCACAGACAGCACCCGAGGTCAGGATCGAACCCTGGTATCTGGCACTGTAAGGCAGCACTGTGCCACTGTGCTGCCCTAATAGAACTTTGATTATCGGATGGGTCCAGGAAGTGTGAATGAAGTGGTTTTCCATCGCTGCAAGAGTAAAGAGACAAAGGGCATGATGTAAGGTGTTTGTTAAAAGATCAAAAGATAACATGAGGATATGTTTTTCATGCAGATATGATACAAAATTCTCTGCCTTGGAGGAGATGCAACTTTATTAGTAGGTTTCAAATCAGAGATGGAGCTCAGTGGCAGAATGCAGGCTTTGCATGTATGTGGTCCTGGGTTCAATTCCCGACATCTCCACACTGCTGACGGTGAATATTCCACAGAGGGGCCAATTCTTGATGAAATCAGCTCAGATCTTTAGGGTGGCATAGTGGTGCAGCTGAGAGAGAGAGCCACTGCCTCAAAACACCAGGGTTCAATCCTGACTTTGGCTGCTGGCTGTGTGTGGAGTTTGCACGTTTTCTCTGTGACCTTTTGACTTTACTTTAGACCTTAGAGATACAGTGCGAAAAAAGATCCTTTGGCCCGTCGACTCCATGCAACCAGCGATCATACCTTACACTAATACTATCCTACACACTAGGGACAATTTACAATTTTTACCGAAGTCAGTCTACTAACTTGTACATCTTTGATGTGTGGGAGCACGCCCAGAAAACCCATGCAGCCAACGTACAAACACTGTACAGACAGGATCAAACCTGGGTCTCTGGCACTGTGAGGTAGCAACTCGATCGCTGCGACACTGTACCATTCTTGTGTGCATGGTATTGGGGGTAGAATGCTGACATGGATAGAAAATTGGTTAGCAGACAGGAAACAAAGAGTAGGGATTAACGGGACCCTTTCAGAATGGCAGGCAGTGACTAGTGGGGTACCGCAAGGTTCGGTGCTGGGACCGCAGCTATTTACAATATACATCAATGGTTTAGATGAAGGGATTCAAAGTAACATTAGCAAATTTGCAGATGACACAAAGCTGGGTGACAGTGTGAACTGTGAGGAGGATGCTATGAGAATGCAGGGTGACTTGGACAGGTTGGGGGAGTGGGCAGATGCATGGCAGATGAAGTTTAATGCGGATAAATGTGAGGTTATCCACTTTGGTAGCAAAAACAGGAAGGCAGATTACTATCTGAATGGCGTTTTGTTGGAAAAAGGGGAAGTACAACGGGATCTGGGGGTCCTTGTACATCAGTCTATGAAAGTAAGCATGCAGGTACAGCAGGCAGTGAAGAAAGCGAATGGCATGTTGGCCTTTATAACACGAGGAATCTAACATAGGAGCAAAGAGGTCCTTCTGCAGTTGTACAGAGCCCTAGTGAGACCACACCGGGAGTATTGTGTGCAGTTTTGTCCCCTAATTAGAGGAAGGACATTCTTGCTATTGAGGGAGTGCAGCGTAGGTTTACAAGGTTAATTCTCGGGATGGCAGGACTGTCATATGCTGAGAGAATGGGCTTGTACACTCTGGAGTTTAGAAGGATGAGAGGTGATCTCATTGAAACATATAAGATGGTTAAGGGTTTGGACATGCTAGAGGCAGGAAACATGTTCCTGATGTTGGGGGAGTCCAGAACAGGGGCCACAGTTTAAGAATAAGGAGGAAGCCATTTAGAACGGAGACGAGGAAACACTTTTTCTCACAGAGAGTGGTGAGTCTGTGGAATTCTGTGCCTCAGAGGACGGTGGAGGCAGGTTCTCTGGATGCTTTCAAGGGAGAGCTAGATAGGGCTCTTTAAAATAGCAGAGTCAGGGGATATGGGGAGAAGGCAGTAATGGGGTACTGATTGGGGATGATCAGCCATGATCACGCTGGCTCGAAGGGCCGAATGGCCTACTCCTGCACCTATTGTCACTATGCCACCTGGATCGGGCGCCGCTCCAGAAGACTAAGAGCAAGAGTAAGAACCATGTGAGGGGCTTCTCCAGGTGCTCTGGTTTCCTCCACATCCCAAAGACGTTTGAGGTTTGTAGGTTAATTGGCCTTCGGTAAATTGCCCTTGGTCTGTTGAGAGTGGATGAGAAAGCGGGAAAACGTAGTACTAGTGTGAACAGGTGATCGATGGTCAGTATAGACTTGGTGAGCCGAAGGGCCTGTTTCCATTCTGCATCTTTAAAGTAAAACTTATTCGAACGTAAAGATGCTGAAATGTAAAAGCGGACGTGAGATGTGGGGGGCCGCGGCCTATAGAGGGGGCCTCCGAGCCTGGCCTCTGCTCGTCCCCCGATTACCTGAGAACCGGAGAGGAGGCCGGAGGGAGCCGGCAATGGCAGACATGAGAGCAAGGGCCAGTGAGAGAGTGAACCGGGGTCTTACCTTCCACGCCCTCAAGGTCAGCGTCAGCATCAGCAACCCTATCCTTCACACTGGGGACAATTTACAGAAGCCAATTAACCTTCAAATCTGCATGTGTTTGGAAATTTATTAACATTTAAAACATGAGAGATTCACCACCCTGTGAGGAGAAATGTGTATGTATTCCACAATCAGTCTGTAGAAGGATCCCAACTCAAAGCGTCACCTATTATGAAATGCTGCCTGACTTGCTGAGTTAGACTTTAGACATACAGCGCGGCAACAGGCCCTTCTGCCCACATGTCTGCACTGACCAGCAATCATCCCATACACGAGCTCTATCCTATACACTAGAGACAATTTACAATATTTACCGAAGCCAATTAACTTGCAAACCTGCATATCTTTGGAGTGTGGGAGGAAACCAGAGCACCTGGAGAAAAGCGACATGGTCCCAGGAAGAACATACAAGCTTCTTACAGACAGTATCTTTATTCCCTTTATCATGTACAGTATCTGTACACTGTGAATGTCTTGATTGTCTTTCCGCTGACTGGTTAGCACGTAACAAAAGCTTTTCACTGTACCTCGTACAGGTGACATTAACCAAAAAAAACTAACCTAAACTACACCCTTGGTCAGGATCGAACCCGTGTCTCGGGCGCGGTAAGGCAGCAACTCTACCGCTGCGCCACTGTGCCGTCTCAAAGTTACAACCGCACTTTATGTCTTTTTTTCACCAGAACACATAGTTTTGTTATTAGTGTCTTATTTAGAACACATTATTTTGTTAGTTCCGCTGTGTGTTTTATTACCTTTTCAATTATTATTAATTGTATTCACCACTGCACAACTGTCGCTAGGAAATACATCTGTGATTTGCTGCTCTGTTTGCAATCAGCCCAGCTTCGGTGGGAAGATTTTTAAATGATTGAAGATTTTTTAATTCAAAACAGAAGCCAAAGCAATTGGTAGCTTGCAGGACTCGGTAAGAATGGAAGTAGTACGTTTGATCAATACATGCTGAGATTGATGTGGGGCCAGTGGACTCATGTTATAATACTGGCTGTACATCACTCACTGACAAGACAAAACAAGGCTTTGCACAGGCGGAGCCTCACTTGCTGATTGAATTCTAACGTTTGCAAAGAGCCAGCTGTCCTCGGTGTTTCTGGTAACAACAAAATAAAGATTTAAAATTAAATGCAATCTTCCTGGGAGGTACGAGAAAACGTTTGAAAGTTTCCCAGTTCATCGCACATTACTGCGGCCATTGTGGTGAATAAAATAAATACTGCAGATACTAGGATTCATCACAGCTTGGTTTGGGAACAACTCTGCCCAAGTCCACAAGAAATTGCTGAGTTGTAGATGTAATCCAGTCCATCGCACAGACCAAACCATTGGCTCCATCTACACTTCACGCGGCATCAGAAAAGCAGAATCAAAGACGTCCCTGTCCCACCCTGGTTATTCCTTTGTCTCTCTGCTCCCGCCCAGCAGAAGGTACAGAAGCTTGAAAGTGCTCACTACCAGACTTCTTCGCCTCTATTTTCAGGCTTCTGAACGATCTTTCCATAAGCCAGGGTGCTGTCCGATTTACCTCTATTCCATTGTGGACATTATACTTTGTCTCTGGAACTGATGCACTACAATGCTGAGAACAATATTCTGCACTCTGTACCTTCCCCTTTGCTCTACCTATTGTACATTAATGACTTGATTGTATTTATGTATAAAATTATCTGATGTATTTGGAAGAACCATTTAGAAACCTCATAACGGAGGGGAAGGAGCTGTTTGTGAATCTGGTGGTGAGTTGCTTGCTTCCATCTATTTTTATATTGCCGATGTCCTAGCACTTCTATGCCAAAATCCTTATCACTGTCTTTAAGTGCGGCAACAACTGGTAGAGCTACTGTCTTAAACCCTTGTCCCACGGTACGAGTTCATTCCAAGAGTTCTCCCGAGTTTGCCCTGATTCGAACTCGGAGATTTACGGTAATGGCCACTCGTCGGTACTCGGGGCTCTCGTGGACATTTTTCATCATGTTGAAAAATCTTCACGAGTCTTCCCCTCCTTACCTACTGTTAGCGAGTCTTCCCGAGTACCTGCCGTTAGCGCTAAGAGACGTCCCCGAGCTCCGACGTACCCGCTACGTTCATTCTCCGTGCTTACCACGAGTTTGATTTTTTTAAAACTCAGGAGAGCTCTTGGAATGAACTTGCACCCTGGGACAGGGCTATTCCAGTGACAGAGACCCTGGTTCGATACTGACCTTAGGTGCTGTGTGTGTGTGTGTGGAGTTTTATGTTCTCCCTGTGACCCCTGCAAGTTTCCTCTGGGCCTTCCGGTTTCCTCTCACACTCCAAAGTGCAGGTTAGTAGGTTAATTGGCCTACGTAAATTGCCCCTGGTGTGTAGAGTGCTTGAGAAAATGTGATAGCATATAACTAGCATGAACAGGTGATCGATGGTTAGCGTGGACTTGGAGAGTTGAAGTGCGTTTCTATGCTGTATCTTTCAACCAATCAATTAATGTGTAGGAAGGAACTGTAGATAGTGGTTTATACCGAAGATAGACACAAAGTGCTGGAGTTACTCAGTGGATCAGGCAGCATCTCTGGAGAAAAAAAGATGGGCGATGTTTCAGCTCGGAACCCTTCTTCAGACTTCAGAATCCAGCATGAAGCAGGGTTCCAACCCGAAACATTACCCTGTCGCGGCGCCTGCTAGCGCACGCAGATATCGAACCCGGCGTGCGGAAGCCGCGGTCACGTGACTCGGGAGGGGCTGTTTGTTTCCCGCGTTTTTTCACTTGCGCGCGTTAGTTCAGCACTGACCACCGTTGTGGGCAGACGTGTCTGAAGAACCTGTATGCTGGATATCGAACTTTTGAATAAAGATCTGTTGGAAACTTCAGTAGTCGTTTCTCAGACAACTAACACCCATCCTTTTCGCCAGAGATGCTGCCTGACCTACAGAGTTACTCCAGTGCTTTGTTTCTGTAATCAATCAAGTAACATGAGGCATGACTATAGTGAAGCCTAACTTTCCTCATTCTCCTCTGTAAACTTATCCAAAACTTTGCTGCGGTCTATATTTGAACTCACACCATGCTTAGAAACTTTATACCCTGGGGTTCAATAGCTTCCAGATAAGCAACATGTTGAACTCAAAAATTCTCTCTCTTGTTGTGAAATCCCCCTTGGTCTCTGCCAGTGATCTCCTTCAGCACTTTAACCCTCCCGAGATATCTACAAATCTTCCGTCGCTGGATTCTGCTTCTCATCAGATTTAATTGCTTATTAAATAATCGCCATTAGCGATTATGCCTTCCTCCATCTTGGTTCTGGAATTCTCTCCATAAATCTTTACTGCCTTTAAGGTTGTCCTTAAAACCTGCCTCTTTGACCAACCTTTCGGTCTTTAGACGTTAGAATACAGAGCAGCAACAGGCCCTTAGGCCCACCGAGTCTGCATCAACCAGTGATCACCCCATACACTAGCACTATCGGACACACTATGGATTATTTACAATTTACAGAAGCCAATTAACCTACTAACATGTAAGTTTATGGAGTGTGGGAGAAATCTGCAGCACTGGTGGAAACTCATCTGGTCACAGGATGAAAGAGCAAACTATGTACAGACAGCATCCGTAGTCAGGATCGAACTCGGGTCTCAGGTGCAGTACAGAAGCAGCTCTACCTCTCCACCATCGTGCCATCCCTGGTCTCTTGTCCTAATCGCCCCCACTGTGAATTAGTGCCAGCATTGACGGAGGCTCTCGACCCGAATCGTCACCCATTCCTTTTCTCCACAGATGCTGCCTGACCCGCTGAGTTATTCCAACATTTTGTGTCCGTCAGCATTGTAAATTGGCTGGAGATTCCTCGCACTTAAGGTGCTGGACAGATGGGGATATTGTTGTTGATATGTGAAAGAGGGGAATTTAAAGTTTGTTCCCTAAACTTTCCAGCTCTTGTTCTTGGTGATAGAGTAGAAAGGCACCATCCACATAAATATAATGAATTGTGGCCATGCATGCGATAGTGAGTTCTCTCTTGGTCTGTGTTGGAGCAAATGGAAAGGCCACGCAGTGATGTGGTTCGAAGTAAAGGACGATTTATTAAAACTGGTGTATACCAGGAGACCAGTCAATGCTGATCTCCTGAGCGCGACTTTGGTACAACTTTTACATTCTCAGCTGACAGAACTACACATAAGATAGACACAAAAAAGCTGGAGTAACTTAATGGGTCAGGCAGCATCTCTGGAGAAAAGGAATAGGTAACATTTCAGGTCGAGACCCATCTTCAGACCTGTCTTTTCTCCTGAGATGCTGCCTGACCTGCTGAGCTACTCCAGCTTTTTGTGCCTATGTTCGGTGTAAACCAGCTTCTGCAGTTCCTTCCTACACATTTAGACTACACAGAAACTTGATTAACAGTAAAACTAGGTCTTGGTTACAGAATAGTTAAGTAAAGACTTAATTGGGAAACAAACTTATGTCTTATCCACAAGTCTAACTTAGTTGTCAGTAGATCCAATTTTCTGTTACAATGATGGGTGCACGGTATAACATAATCAATGAATTTCCTGAAACAGATGTCGTCATTGCTGCTTTCCAGGTCTCTATGTTTAGGCTTTGACTGCGTTTCCCTGTCACCACATCAGCCCCGTCCACATCCCTATTTATTAGTTATTAACTCTCACTATTCTTTCCCCTGCAACAGTCTGCCACTAAACATCATGTACAGTATATAATGGAAACACAAGATGCTGTTTTTACAAATGAATCAAAGTGATGGAATAACTCAGCGGGCCAGGTCGCATCTCTGGACGACACAGATAGGTGACATTTCGGGTTAGGACCCTTCTTCATTCTGATTGTAGTAGGAGCAGAGAAAGCTGGAAAAGTTGGGAATCTTACCTGTATCGACCAATCACTTGCCAGGCTTTGTCCTGCCCCCAACTCTTTCTCCCCCCCCCCCCTACTATATAATCAGTCTGAAGAAAGAAGGGTCCAGACCTGAAACATGACCTAGCAGTGCCCTCTGATGCAACCTGACCCGCTGACTTGGTCCTCCAGTTGTTTGTGTTTTTTTTACCCATGCAGATAATTGTAGCCTTTTCCCTAGGCAACTGACGCACGACTAAACCCGCTTCCCTCAAGGGTCGGCTTGGATGAGAGAGGAAAGCTTAGGTCTGGATAACCATGGTCGAGAGATGGACTGAGGTCCTATGACATCCATGACTTCAGAGATGTGCTCAGCTATGTCGTTCTGACCAGTGTCACCCATAACATAAAAATCTTCATGATGGCGGCAGCAGTGGATGGAGGAAAAGATTGTGCCGGTGCGTAGGCTGGGGGCTCACTTCCTGAGCACTCTGGGGCGCCTCAGGGCACGGCCATTGAGTGGAGGCGCATGAGGTGAGGGGACGGCGCTTGAACAAACTGACCGGATCGAGGCGTCGGTAGAATAGGCTGCTGCAGCAGCCTGGGGCTCGACTAGGTCGAAGATGCCAGGTGTATGGATCTGACGTGGGCTGCAGCGGCATGGAGCAGCAGAGGAGGACATTGACAACATCACCTGGCTAAGACGACCCCTGCAACTCAAACCCAGTACCACCACCAGGACAACAGGCCTTTATAGAGAATCATAGTCATACAACGTGGAAACTGTCCCAACTTGCCCACGCATACCCACGTGATGAATCCATGTATCCGTCCAAATGTCTTTTAAATGTTGTGTTAGTACCTGCCTCAACTACCACCTCTGGCAGCTCGTTCTATGTACCCACTACCCTTTTAGCCCTCAGGTTCCTAATAAATCTTTAATTTTACTTCGGAGTCACGTGAGTGACTACGTGAAGAACCCCGCCAGGACGCATGCGTGTCATATCGCTTTCACGCTTGCGAAACGACAGGCGGGGTGGAGCGTTCCACCGCAGCGGTAAGTTTGAAACCGCGACCTGCAGGTAAGTGGTTTACTCTGCGGTAGTTTTGTCCCTGCGCTGTTTTTACACAGGGGCGGGAAGCTGGACAAAATAGTGTCCACAAGTGCTGCGAGTGAAGCTGGCTGGAGAGGACCGCGAAGTTGCGGGAGCCAGCAGCAGCTGAAGGCACAAGCCCCGTAAGGGATCAGCTGTGTCGACTTTTGGTCCCGCGCCGGCCAGAACACCACGGCCGGGAGGGAGACTATTCAGATGGGGCCGTCGACTTTTGACAAGTCGAAAACGGCAGGAGGCGGGGTGGAACGACGTTCCCCCGTAGCGACAATTTAAACCTGGACCTGCAGGTAAGAGCTGCGGTCTTTTTGTGTTTTCCCATGCTGATTACAGGTGGAGAAACCAACGGGCTGCGACAAAGCTGGTGGGCTAGCAGCGGCCAGTGGAACTTGAATCACCTATAATAGGATCAGCTGTGCCCGATGTCGCCTCCGCACCGGCCAGATCCACTCTGCGGCCGGTCGGTAAGGCAAGACAAAAAACCATAAAAGTCGTGTACTCAGAGGAGTCCGACTTTGAGCAGCCGCGGGCGGCCAGCGACCGTGAGCGCTGGAGCCGGATGGAGCGGTGTGTGGAGCATTTGCTCCAACGTGACAGGCTCCAGGAGATGGAGTCGAGTCACTGTGGGCCCTATGTAAAACCCACAGCAGCACCTCTTGTAGGGCTGCACAGTGCTTCTCCCTCGTCAGAGGGGAGTACTGGGGGTCAGTTCTGGGCTGATCCTGAAGAGGGGTTTGCAGAACAGAAATCAAGTGTGCAGGGGGTGCAGGAACGTGAAAATCTACTGGACATGGTGTCCAACTTCATACAGCCAGACCAGACTGGCCAAAACCTGGAGGACACCTGACAGTATCTGTATATCCCGGAATGTTTTCTGTCGTAAATAATTGTATATGGAAACTCCTAAACAGCTGGGATAACAGCTTTCACCCGCACAGTGGATGAGAAGGACATGTCGCAGGACCAACAGGATGCACTGGCACTGCTTTGCAACACACGGCCATAGACAAGCACCCTTACGCACCCACCAGTAGAACAAGACCGACTGGTGAAAGCTCGAAGGTCCGGTACACCAAACATGAGTCTTTCTTAGGCCATGGCCCAGACCGGCCTTCTTGGAAGATACGCAAACCTCCAACATCAACCAAACCACAAACCCAGACACCGACGCCTCAACATCAACGAAGGATTTACAAAAAGAAGTAAACCTGCCACTGGTAACTATGGAGGTATGTGGGTCTGGTTCCCTACAAATTGCAGGGAGCATGGAGGTTGGGGGGGGGGGGGGGGGGGGGAAGATTACTCTCCTTTCTGGATGCATGGAGTATGTTAACTACCGATACTTATATTTAAGCAGTATCCAGGGATAAACAATATCTTTACCAAAATCAAAAAAGATGGTGGTTGTCGCATCATCATAGATCTGACCAAATTGAATACATTTGTACAATATATTCATTTAAAAATGGAAACCTTTGTTACTGCTAAACAATTGATTTCCAAAGGTTACTTCATGGCTAGCATCGATTAAAAAATGCTTACTATTCAGTGCCTATACGAGGTGACCACAGATGTTACTTAAAATTCAACTGAATGGGACAGCACTGGCAATATAGAGCGCTGCCAAATGGTTAACATCAGCCCCAGGCTGATCACTAAAATTTTGAAACCAGCCCTAGCGTTTCTACGGAAACGAAAACACATGGTCATGGCATATCTAGATGACATACTTATTGTGGGCAAAACTTTGGAATTGGCCAAACAAACTGTAACAGCCACAAAACAGTTATTTGAAAAACTGGGGTTTATTATCCATCCAGTTAAATCTAAATTAACGCCTTCCACTACTATGGACTATTTGGGGTTCACCATTGACTCAGTTCACATGTCGGTGACTTTGCCAAAGGGAAAGGCTATAGACTTAATAGAGGCTTGCAATAACCTCATTGACATCAGTAACCGTCCATCAGATTGGTAGCAAAAGTAATTGGCAAAATGGTGGCTGCTTTTCCAGCCACACAATTTGGACCTTTACATTACCAAAATTTACAGAGAGCAAAAATACAAGCACTCAAAATCAATGCTGGTCATTTTGACAGACCAATGAAGCTACCAATCAAAGCTATAATGGAACTAAAATGGTGGATAGATAACATTTGGCTTTGTTTCAATCCAATCATTATCAGCAACCCTTCTATGGTGCTACAAACTGATGCCAGTGCACTTGGTTGGGGTGCCACCAATTCCATCTTCCAGCTGTGGAGGTAGATGGACTGCTCAGGAGGCATCATTATTACTAACACTGGGCATAAACTACCTGGAAATGTTGGGTGCATTCTATGGCCTTAAGTCATATTGTACTGGGTCATATCACCAGCATGTTAGACTACAGATTGACAATACCACCGTGGTAGCATATATCAACCACATGGGTGGAAACAAATCGACATCATGTGACAATCTGGCTAATACAATTTGGCAGTGGTGTATCCAGAGAGATATTTGGATATCAGCTACTTACCTACCAGGTAAACTAAATTTAGTGGCAGACACCAGGTCACGCAAATTTAATGAAAACACCGAATGGATGTTGAATAAAAAGTATTTGTTGATATTACAGCATGATATGGAACACCAGATATCGATCTATTCGCATCCAGGCTTAATCACCATTTATCAAATTATGTTTCATGGGAGCCAGACCCTGGGGCAGCGGCGACAGATGCATTTTCGCTGCATTGGGAGGGAAATTGTTTATTTATGCATTCCCTCCTTTCTGCATCATCAGTCGGGTATTAAGGAAAATACAGCAGGACTCTGCGTCTGGTATTTTGGTAGTACCCGATTGGCCTACTCAACCATGGTTCCCAGTGATAATGAACATGGTATTAGAACCATGTATCATCATCCCGAATAGACCAGACTTGTTGGTTCATCCCGTAACAAGGGATAGCCACCCATGCCATAACTATTTGAATTTATTAATTTGTAGAGTTTTAAAATACCTCTACTACAGCTGGGACTGATGGACCGAACAGTGAATATGATTTCGGCGGCCCAAAGACAGTCCACCAAAAAACAGTATCTGGTCTATATCAGGAAGTGGGAGATGTATTGTAACAAAAACAGCATCACCTACAGAGATATGAACATCCCGTCTGTTCTGGAACACCTGGCATGCATCCATTATGATGAGGGGCTCAGTTATAGTGCCATCAACTGTGCCAGAAGTGCCTTATCGACTTATCTATGGCAAGGAACAGAGCGTCACCCTGTTGGAACTCACCCACTGGTAACAAAACCTATGAGGGGAATTTTTAATACCAATCCCCCAAGAACCAGGTAGTCCCAAATATGGGATGTGAGTATTGTCCTGAAGATGCTCAGGAATTGGTCTCCAGCAACAGCTCTGTCCCTACACAGACTGACATTAAAAACAGTCATGCTAATGGCATTGGTCACGGCACAAAGGGTACAGTCATTACATAAATTAAGACTGGACAACATGACTTCAACATCTGAAAATATTACGTTTCATATATATGAATTAGTAAAGCAGAACAGACAGGGATCAGCAGGCCTCAATATAGAATTTAGGTCATACCCAACAGATGATCGTCTCTGTATAGTAAGACATTTGTTGTTATACATGGAGAAAACGAAAATCATCAGAGGCAATGAAAAGGCACTCTTAGTCAGCCATAAGCAACCACACAAAAGTGTGACGGTCCAGACCATCTCAAGATGGCTGAAACAGGTGCTAACACAGGCTGGGGTGGATACTAATATTTTAAAATCTCATTCCACCAGGGCTGCAGCTACATCGGCAGCTATGCAGTTGGATGTACCAATGGACCAAATCCTCAAGGCAGCAGGATGATCAGGGGGAAAAACATTCCAACTATTTTATCATAAACCAGTCATGAAACCTGGAACGTTTGCAGAAACAATTTTAAGTTCTGTAATTTAATTTACCCCATAAATAGGGGTTATAATTTTGTGTTAATAAATTTTATGAATTTCAATGTCGAATTCATGTCTAAATTATGTTGACACAATTCCTCCTACAGTCATCAAGGCAGATGTGATGCATGGACTCGTTTCCACGGCATGAAATCACAGAGCTTTAAAATCTTCACGTAGTCACTCACGTGACTCCGAAGTAAAATAGTAAGATTAAACGAGAACTTACCAGTTTGAAGTTTGATCGTTATTTTATGAGGAGTAACGTTGAGGGATTACGTGCCCTCCGCTCCCACCATTGATCATATACTCAACTGGTATCTCTTCTCTAATCTAACTATGTTTAGTCATTACAGTTATCTGTGATTTCACACCGCTGCTTTGAAGAATGACACGCATGCGTCCTGGCGGGGTTCTTCACGTAATCCCTCAACGTTACTCCTCATAAAATAACGATCAAACTTCAAACTAGTAAGTTCTCGTTTAATCTTACTATTAAATCTCACATTAAACCAATATTATCTGGTTCCTGAGGAATGACCAGGGTGGGACAGAAATGTCTTTGATTATCTTGTTCTTGATTCCCCTACTCTGGGTAAAAGGTTCTCTGAATTCAACCTATCTATTGCCCTCATGATTTTATACGTCTCTCGTAGATCACCCCTCATCCTCCAGCGCTCCAAGGAATAAAGTCCTAGCCTGCTCAACATCCCTATAACTAAGACCCCCAAGTCCTGACAACATCCGCGTAAATGTTTCCTGCACCCTTTGCAGCTTTCCTACACCAGGGTGACCAAAACTGAACACAAAACTCCAAAGAATTGAAAGGTGTGAAAACTGTTTAAAAATGCTGAAGCAAGTCTGTAATGTGATTGGATCTGCTGCTGGAGAGCCATCATGATGGAGAAAAGCTATTATGAAATAACAGGCAGCACAGTGGCGCAGCGGTAGAGCTCTTGCTTTAGTGAGCCAGAGACCTGGGTTCTATCCTGACTATGGGTGCTGTCTGTACGGCGTTTGTACGTTCTCCCTGTGACCGCGTGCATGGGTTTTCTCCAGGTGCTCTTGTTTCCTCCCACACTCCAAAGTCATACAGGATTGTAGGTTAATTGGCTTCTGTAATTTGCAAATTGACCTCAGTGTGTAGGATGGGGTGATCGCTGGTCAGTGCAGAGTTGGTGGGCTGAAGGGCCTGTTTCCATGCTATATATCAAAGTAAAGATTTGAATGCTATGAAAGATTTTAAAAATGTTGAAGCAATGTTGGGGTCAGTAATGAGATTGGATCTGCGTAGCTTACATGCCCTCATAATGCAGAAAAATTAACAAAGCTATTATGAAATAATTACAATATCTCCTGATTTACTTGACTTTTTTTTTCAGTAGAATTCGGTAAAATTGTAGATTATCCCTCATGTGTAGGATAGTGCTAGTGTACGGGGTAATCGAAGGCCGGCGCAGACTCAGATGGGCCAAAGGGCCTGTTTCCGTGCTGTATCTCTAAAGTAACAGTTTGGGCATTAGTTCTCAGCCAAAATAAAAGTACAAATCAAAACAGCGCAATATGATTCGAGGCTGGCGATTTGCCATACCAGGAGACAAAAATTCTCCAGTTAATTTGTGTAATGACATGGTAAATGAATTCATGATTTGCTCTGCTTGGCATCTCTAGCGAGATTGTTAATGTGTTTCTTGCCAGCAAGACCAACAGAGGAAGTCTTCATGGATACATTACTGATGTTGTTGCATGTAGTGACCACAGGAAAGCTTGGAGAATAAAAGAGTTGCATTTATACATTTTATTCCATTGTTGGACAAAACAGAGGAATCACTCATTTGCGACTGATCCATTGTGGCAAAAGAGAAATTCTCTTCCAAATACTCACAGCACTTCCAGAAACACACAAATATGCTTTTTTTTTTTAAAGTCCAAATGAAAGCGAGTCCTGCCAGCAGGGTTGTTTCTGTAATATGGACAGCTCCCTGCGAAATTGTCCTCAGATTGTGAATATTAAAATATACCGCAGGCAAAGACTGCAACCCATTGTGCGTGGACTATTGGAGTAGGCATCAAGTACAGCCCTGCTACATTATTATCTCTGGTTACCGTTGCTATATTTTGTAGAAAAAAGCATCACAGCACAATAGTTCAGTCATTTTACATTCTGCTGCAAGAAAGGACTATACAAAAGGAGAATTATTTTTAAAAATCTACAAGGATATAGAGGCATCACAGTGGCGCAGCAGTAGAGTTGCTGCCTTACAGCACCAGAGACCTGGTTTCAATCCTGACTACGGATGATGTCTGTGCGGAGTCTGTCCAGTTTCCCCGTGACCTGTGTGTGTTTTTTCTGGTTTTCTCCCACATTCCAGACATACGGGTCTGTAGGTTAATCGGCTTTGGTAAAATTGTAAATTATCCCTCATGTGTGCACAGTAGACCTTCTGTATGAAGTGATCGCTGGTCGGCGATGACTCGGTGGGCCGAAGGGCTTGTTTCCTCACCGCATCTCTGAACTAAACAAATATATAAATGCTAGCGATGGGCAGAATTTTATCCCCACTGTGAACGAGTTAGATTGAGCAGCTCATTCATCTATCAATATTTTACTTGGAGGTTTTCAAAGGTGAATTTAAATCCACAAACCACTTCAATGGGATTGGAGTCACAGAGTCACGGCCGAACTTGCCCATGCCAACCAACATGCCCCATCTACTCTTGGCCCACCTGCCCGAGTTGACCAATACCCCTCTAAACCTATACTATCTATGTCCAAATGGCTTTTAAATGTTGTTTAATGCCTACCTCCAACTGCCTACTCTGGCAGCTCGTTCCATATACCCACCACCCTCTGTTTGAAAACGTTGCCCCTCAGGTTCCTATTAAATCTTTTCCCTCTCATCTTGAACCTAGGTCTTCCAGATTCCCCTACTCTGGGTTAAAGAATCTGTGCACCTTGGGTGGCACAGGTGGTAGAGCTACTGCCTCATAGCCCAGGAGACTCAGGTTCGAAGCCGACCTGGGGTGCTGTCTGTGTGGAGTTTGCAAATTCTCCCCAAGTCCACTTGGGTTTTCTCTGGGTGTTCTGGTTTCCTACCACATCCCAAAGATGAGCAGGTTTGTCAATTAATTGCCACTGTACATTTCCCCCTAGTGTATAGGGAATGGATGAGAAAATGAGATAACATAGAACTAATGTATAAGAAGCAACTGCAGATGCTGGAAAATCGAAGGTAGACAAAAATGCTGGAGAAACTCAACGGGTGAGGCAGCATCTATGGAGCGATGGAAATAGGCGACGTTTCGGGTCGAGACCCTTCTTCAGACTGATGTGGGGGTGGGGGGGGCGGGAAGAAGAAAAGAAGAGGCGGAGACAGTGGGCTGTGGGAGAGCTGGGGAGGGGATAGAAGGAGAAAGCAGGGACTACCTGAAATTGGCGAAGTCAATGTTCATACCGCTGGGGTGTAAACTACTCAAGCGAAATATAGGGGCCTGCAGTTTACACCCCAGCGGTATGGACATTGACTTCTCCAACTGCCCAAGAGGAAGACCACCAAAAAGATGAAGTGACTGCCTGAAAGCAGACTGCAGCAAAGAGAACATCAACACTCTGGTCAGAGCTGGCCGGTCAGCTAAGGACAGGAGAGAGTGGCAGGACATCATGAAGCAGATGGAACCACTCAATCCCAAGTTGGAGTGTACGCCATAGATAGGTAGAAACAAGGAAATGTAGATGTTGGTTTACAAAACAAGCACAAAGTGCTGGAGTAGCTCAGTGAGCCGGGCAGCATTTATGGAGAAAATGGATGTGATGTTTTGGGTTGGATCCCTTCTTCTACTTAATTGAATAAAAGAAACACCGTAAATATATCCATTAATTGAAACGTATCAATACATAGAACCTAATACTCAACAGGATACAAGGCACTGGAGTGACTCAGCAAGTCAGGCAGCATCTCCAGAGAACATAGCAGAGAATTGTGGACATAGCCCTGACCAACACACAAACCAACCTCCCTTCCATTCACTCCATCTACACTTCACGCTGCCTCTGCAAGGCCACCAGTATAACCAAGGACCAGTCTCACCCTGGCCACTCCCTCTTCTCTCTCTCCCATTAGGCAAGATTTACAGATGTGTGAAAACGCACGCCGCCAGATTCAGGGACAGTTTCTTCCCATCACACAGAGAGTGGTGAATCTCTGGAACTCTCTGCCACAGAAGGTAGTTGAGGCAAGTTCATTGGCTATATTTAAGAGGGAGTTAGATGTGGCCCTTGTGGCTAAAGGGATCAGGGGGTATGGAGAGAAGGCAGGTACAGGATACTGAGTTGGATGATCAGCCATGATCAGATTGAATGGCGGTGCAGGCTCGAGGCCTACTCCTGCACCTATTATCTATGTTTCTATGTTTCTATCTGTTATCAGGCAACTGAATCATCCTATCACCAACTAGAGAGCGGCCCTGAGCTACCATCTACCTCATTGGAGACCCTAGGACTATCTTTAATGGGACTTTACTTTGCATTAAACACTATTCCCTTGATCCTGTATCTGTACACTATGGACAGCTTGATTGTAATCATGTATAATATTTCCGCTAAATGCATGCAACAAAAAATCTTTCACTGTACCTCGGTACAGGTGGCAATAAACTGAACTAAACGGGGTTTCGGACCCGAAACATCACGTATTCCTTTACTTCAGAGATGCTGCCTGTCCCGCTGACTCCAGACTCCAGTGCTTTGTGTCTATCTTCATTCTTAAACTAAACATAGGATAGGTTCCGGTGGAGATACTTCTTCAGACTCAATACACCACGTGGATCAAATTATTATAACATTGATTTGATTTGGACTAGTTTGAAATCCTTTACTTGTCAGGATAGTCTTCGTGGTTGAATTTTCAGACGGTAAACAGGATACGGGGATGCAACTGAAAATGTTGATTTGAAAATCCCTTGAGATTTATTCGCAACGGCGAATGACCGTTGGAATAATCTGGGGAACGCTTGAGTATAGCGTCCCGCCAAGCTTTTGTTGGCTTCAATGGAAGGACGCCTCTCGGCAGAACTAGCGGAACAACAGACTTGGCCAAGAGGGATTGTCGATGTAACTGCCAGAAGAGGCCAGATTGTTAGGGTGCGACTCTGTGAATGAGGGACAAAGAGCAGTAAATAACATCGGCTCCTTAATAAAAGGACGGGGGGTGGGCAGACTTTTTGTAAAACGGACACATCGAGTTGCAATCAAACGGTTCCACGGGGCCACTATCATCAGCAAGCCAGCAGGCTCTTCGGCCCATCACGTTCATTGCGATCACAGACCATCTCTTTACACTAGTTTCCCCCAGTTTGCAATCAACTTTCTCCCCAAATTGTACCGCTCGCCTGCACATCGACGGAACCTCAACACGGCAAAATTAGCTTACCAGTCCGCAGTCCTTTGGGGGCGTGGGAGGAATCGTAGATTCCGGAGGAAGTTTTCTTGTTTATATTTCCAATAAAGATCCTTTCCCCTGCATTGAAATTTTACTCTGAACTCATCCTCCACCCACCCCGCTCACGTTTTAACATTTGCACCTGTATCCTATTAGTTTACTGACGGGAGGGATATGGGTGCTTTGGAGAGGGTACCAAGGATGTTTACCACAATGGTGCCTGAAAATGTAAAGTAGGGCTGCACAGTGGTAAAGTTGCTGCCTTACAGCGCCAGGGACACGGGTTCGATCCTGACTACTGGTGCTGTCTGTACGGTGTTGCTCCGATTTCCTCGAACACTCTAAAGAAGTGCAGGTTTGTAAGTTAATTTGCTTCAGTAAAATTGTAAATGGTCCCTTGTGTGCAGGATAGTGCGAGTGTACAGGTTAGAAGAAGGCTGCTAGAAGCAAAAGTGGGACATAGACATGGGTGGAGAGATGCCAGACGGAGTTCCACTTTGGGAGGTTGAATGTAAGGAGTCAAGAGAATCAGGAGCTTATTTGAGGTTGTAGTGTTTAATAGCCAGATGGCTGTAGGGAAGAAGCTGTTCTTGAACCTGGACATTACATTTTTCAGGCTTCTGTACCTTCTTCCCAATGGCAGTGGTGAAATGAGTGTGTGGCCAGTCATACCCTATACAGTTAGTGGTAAGACCCTTAACAGCATTGATGTGTAGAAGGATCCTGGAGTCCAAGTTCATTGCTCACTAAAGATGGGCACACAAGTAGATAGGTTGGTAAAGAAGGCATGTGGTATATTTGCCTTCGTTGCAAGTGCAAAAGGTAGGAAGTCGTGATGCAATTCAATATGATTTTGGTTAAGCCCATGTGGAGTATTGCGTGCAGTTCTGGTTGCCCCATTATTGGAAAATTGTAGAAGCTTTGGAGAGTGTACAGAGGACATTTACCAGAATGCTGCCCAGATTAGAGGGTTTCATTGGAAGGAGAGGTTGGACAGACTTGGATTGTTTTCTCTGGAACGTCAGAGATTGGGGGAGACTTGACAGAAGTATATAAAAATGTGAGAAAGGCATAGATGGGGTAGGCAGTTTATCCTAGGATAGAAATGTCCAACACTGGAGGACTTAACTATAAGGTGAAAGGGGGAAAGTTTAACGGAAATGTGCAGGACAAGTTTTTTACAGAGAGAGTGATGGGGGCTTGGATCGCACTGCCAGGAATGGCAGGGGAGACAGATATGGTCGTGGCATTTAAGAAGCTTTTGGATAGGCACATGGAAATGCATGAAATAGAGGGATATGGATCATGTGCAAGCAGATCAGATCAGTTCAGCCTTCATCATGTTTGGCACAAACATTGTAGGCCAAAGGGCCTATTCCTGTGTTGGCCTACAATGTTCTCATACTTTTAGTCTTTTCATCTCCGGCCTTTGTACAATCATTTGCCTATCTAGCAACCTTCTCACCGTATCCACATATCACCCACCAGGCTTTGTCCTTGGCCCACCTCTCTTCCAGCTTTCACCCCCCCCCCCACATAATCAACACACAGGATCCCAACTCAAAACGACACCTATCCATGTTCTCCACAAATACTGCCTAACCTGCTGAGTTACTCCAGCACTTGTATCATTTTTTGTAAACTAGCAACTGCAGTTCCTGTATCTACAGTGATGCTGCCTGACCTGTGGAGTTACTCCAGCACTTGTATCATTTTTGGTAAACCAGCATCTTTAATTCCTGTATTTCCATCACCTATCTGCGTTCTCCAGTGATGCTGCCTGACCCAATTAGTTCTTCCAGTACATTGTGTCCTGTCTTTGATTACAGATCAGTTTATGCAATAAGCAACCATATGTCTCCTTGTGATCTGTGATGAACCTAATGTTCCTCTCTCCCTTGGTTCTCAGTCTGAAGAAAGGCCTTGACCCAAAACGTCACCTATTATTTTTTCCAGAGATGCTGCCTGACCCGCTGAGTTACTCCAGCTTTTTCTGTCTGTCTTTGAATTAAACCAGCATCTGCAGTTCCTCCCTACACTAATATCTCATTTATCTGGCTGGATTTTAAATTTAACTAGACCTTGCTCCTGTGAAGTGTCATTAAATATTTTACTATGTTGAATGTTATTCATTAATGCAGGGCAGTGTTTACTGCCTCCTGCATAAATAAACTTGCTTTATTTGCATGAGATTCTCTTGACAAATGGCCTGAAAACAAAATACTTTGCCTTATTCAAAGAAGTGCATTCTCCTTCAAGTGACATCTGGTCATTCAATGTCTACTTGCAATTCTGGAGCTGTTACACACGCAGGAGGAACAGTACTTTGAAAATAATCCATTGGTGCTGAAGGACTTTAGAAAGCCTGGATACAGCTGTGGCCCATTTCTAACCCTTCCATGTGGATATCTGAAGGGACAAGCTTCAATTCCAACACCAGAAGCGAGATCCCTCAAATGGGTATATTTATCAGATCAAATTAATTCAATGATGCGTTATTGTCGCATGCGTCTCGGTACAGTGAAATTATTTGTTTTCTGCATACAATTCGGTAAAATTATACAGCAGACCTCACCTCGGCAGTACACAAAGAGTCACTACGTTTCTGGCGCCGACCAAGTTACAAAAATTTAATCGGACAGTCTTATCTTCTCACAGCAGCAAATCAGTCCTCTCTAGTTGATGATAGGATGGTTCAGTTGCCTGATAACAGCTGGGAAGAAACTGTCCCTGATTCTGGAGGTGTGCATTTTCACACTGTACCTCTTGCCTGATGGGAGTGGGGAGACAAAGGTGTGACGGGATGAGACTGGTCCTTGATCATGCTGGTGGCCTTGTCGAGGCAACGTGAAGTGAAGCTGGAGTTAATGGAAGGGAGGCAGGTATGTTTGATGGCCTGGGTTCATTGTTGTTGCTTGTACACTCAATCTGGCTGCACTCAAGCCGATGTGCTGAATGCACAATGTACTCTGGGACTGCTAGACTTGGTCGACAGTCTTTTCTGATGCCCATTATCAGTGTTTGGCTCAGACTTCAACCAGTTGGGGTAAAGCCAGGCCAAGACTCGGGCAGCTCAAATCTCTCTTTAAAAAAATATTGAAACTAAACAACACTATAATAAAAAAATACCACAAATAACGTAACACGAGATCTTACAAGAAAATACAAAAGATATTATATGGGTTTTCCAGGATAAGAACTGCTGCAAACTATAATAAACATACCTCCCACACTCCAAAGATGTTCAGGTATGTAGGTTAATTGGCTTTGGTAAAAAATCATAAATTGTCCCTAGTGTGTAGGATAGTGCGAGTGTACGAAGGATCATTGGTCGGCATGGACTCGGTGGGCCGAAGGGCCTGTTTCTGCACTGTATATCTAAACTAAACTGAAAAAGGAACGTTATTGCAGCTTTTGCATTCTCACAAGGCAAGTGTAATGTTAGCATACATTTCGAAAAGACGAGAATATAAAAGCAAGGATGTAATGCTGAGGCTTTATAAAGTGTTGGTCAGGCCACATTTGGAGTATTGTGAGTAGATTTGGGTCCCATATCTGAGGAGGGATGTGCTGGCATTGGAGAGGGTCCAGAGGAGGTTTACGAAAATGATCCCAGGGATGATTAGGTTAACATATGATGAGCGTTTGAAGTCTCTTGGCTTGTCCTCACTGGAGTTAAGAATGGTGAGGGGGGGACCTCATTGAAACTTACTGAGTAATGAACAGCCTAGATAGAGTGGATGTGGAGAAGATGTTTATGGTAGTGGGAGCATCTAGGACCATAGGGCACAGCCTCAGAATAAAAGAACGTACCTTTGGATTAGAAATGAGGAGGAGCTTCTTTAGTCAGAGGGTGTTGGTGAATCTGTGGAATTCATTGCCACAGACGATGGTGGAGGCCAAGTCATTGGGTATTTTTAAAGCAGAGCCTCTGTGATAGGATAAATGACACATTCCTACCTGCCTCCAACGGTAATTACTTATCCAAGTGCCGGCCTATCTTTGGTTCCATTTCTCCGTTGTGAGAGCACATTTACTGGTAGTATCTTCACTGAAAACTGGAGACTGGGTGATTGGGGAACTGCTACCTACACTGGAGAACAATTCAATTCAGTTGACTGGGGGCTTGGTCAAAACATGATATTATAAAGGGAGAAAGAATGATAGAGAGGCACTGTGGTTTTGGAAGAAAGGGCAATTAACGGAGCAATTAAAATCCAGATCCACCGGTGCACTACACAATTGGGCAAAGTCTATTTAAAGAGGCTGCAGCTAGAGACAATAAATATCTTGGCTACTTCTCAGAGTGTTATGAGTGAGCGTTGCACTGCCTGAGGTGTCCTATAATTGGAGTAAAGTGACTCCACTCATGCTCAAACCACCTCACAAAAACAACCCAATGTATAATTTGTCTTGGTAGACACAAAATGCAGGAGTAACTCAGCGGGCCGAGCAGCATCGCTGGAGAGAGGGAATGGGTGACATTTCGGGTCGAGACCCTTCTTCAGACTCATTTGTCTTACAAATTTGTCTTCCTAATTGCCTGTTGTACCAGCATGTGCACCTTCACTGATTCCTGTAGAGAATCATTCAGGTCCCCAGAGTCATGGAGTTATACAGCATGGAAACAGGCCCTTCGGCCCAACTTGCCCATGCAGAATGGAGGTGAGGAGGAATTTCTTTAGTCAGAGGGTGGTGAATCGGTGGAATTCATTGACACAGACAGCTGTGGAGGCCAAGTCATTGAGTATTTATGAAACAGGTTCTTGGTAAATAAGTGTGTTAAAGGTATGGGGAGAAGGCAGGAGTTTGGTGTTGAGAGTAAAACATATATCAGCCATGATTGAATGGTGGAGTAGACTCGATGGACCAAGTGGCCTAATTCTGCGCCTAAGACTTATGAACTTATGAATAACTAAATTGGTCCTAATAACATAATATTCCCACCTCCTTTATTAGACAACCATACAACATTGTCTAGAAGAGTCCTTTTTGCAGTGTTTCAACCTGAAGAAGTTCCCAGTGGGCCGCTCCATGGCAGAAGCACTCAATGGTCTTCGGCCAGTTGGTAGGAAACTACTGATCCGGCCCCTGCTCGTCCCCCATGGCCGGATGTATGAAGACCTGGTGGACTGCCTTCGGTAGGGCGGAAGCCTCCAAGTAGGCCCTGCTTTTCCCAGAAGACCAGAGACTGGGAGAGTGGAGCCGGTGAAGATGACCAGGAGCAAGCCCAATAAGAGAGGGAACTGGGGTCTGGACTACCACTGCGAGAGGCACTCCCTGGGAACAATGGTGGATGGGCAAGGAGAGGAACGTCAGTTCACAGGTCAATCCGCACGTCCAAGGAAAGATGACGGCTGAGGCCCGCAACAGCCTGGGGCTTGCCTGGAACATGCATTGCTCATAAGAACTAGTATGGACTGGACTTTGAAAAGAGTGCCAAAAAATGACGCTTCTTTCGTAGACTATTTCTGTATACTTTGCTAATCGGGATAGAGTCATTCACTTTAGTATATGAAACTGAAAGTTTAATTATGCCCAGCGGGTTAGTGCTATTGTTCATAGAGTCATAAAGTTATACATCATGGAAACAGGCCCTTCGGCCCAACTTTCCTACGTCGACAAACCTGTCCCATCTACACTAGTCCCACCTCCCTGTATTTGGCCTGTATCCCTTTAAACCTGCCCGCTAAACATGTGCCTGTATAATTGTTTCTTAAATGTTGCAATAGCCCCTGCATCAACTACCACCTCTGGCAGCTTGCACAATACACCCACCACCCTTTGTGTAAAAAATACTCCTTAGATTCCTATGTCCTCTGGTTCTCGATTTCCCCTATTCTGAGTAAGAGACTCTGTGCATTCACCCAATGTATTCCTCTCAATGATTTTGTACACCTCTATAAGATCACCACTCATCTTCCTGCACTCCAAGAAATGGAGTCCCAGCTTGCTCAACCTCTCCCAATAGCTCAGATCACAGAGTCCTGGCAACATCCTCGTAAATCTTCTCTGTGCCTTTCCAACTTTTCAACATCATGGATGTGCTTAGGTACGGCAATACTCTACTGAACTGTCTGTAAGAAAATAATTTCACTGCGCCTTTGCACATGTGACAATAATGTACCATTGAACCGTTGACAATTTCTTACCTTCCACAGATGCTGCCTAACCCACTGAGTTCCCCTAGCAGATAGTTTGTTGCTCCGTGCAACATTATTAGTCCTTCAAACCTCTTGGACCACTCCAGTGGTCAAGGAGGAATGAAAAATATAGGTAAAACCCATTGTAATTTTGCCCCTAGCTTCTTTTAACAGTTTGTTATGTATTTCGCCTGGATCTAGTCATTTATCAACTTTTCAAATTGTTAGCTCCTCTTTTATTCTCTTTACTGCATCCAATTTTCCACACATCTTCCTTAACTGCAGAATTGGTAACATCTTCCTCCTGAATCCATAAAGTATTCATGAAGAACAATGCATGTTCTTTGATTCCTGACATAGAATACCTTTTCAACCTCTAATAAGTACTATACTTGGTACTTGGTTAAGATCTTCTCCCTTCTACCCTGGGAAAAACACTCTGATTTCTCTTCTGTCCAAACCTCTCATCATTTTTTACATACTTCTAACAGGTGAGTGCTCTGGTTTCCTCCCACATCCCAAAGACATGCAGGTCAGTTGGTAAATCAGGTTTGGTTTACATAGAAACATAGAAACATAGAAAATAGGTGCAGGAGTAGGCCATTCGGCCCTTCGAGCCTGCACCGCCATTTGATATGATCATGGCTGATCATCCAACTCAGTATCCCATCCTTGCCTTCTCTCCATACCCCCTGATCCCTTTAGCCACAAGGGCCACATCTAACTCCCTCTTAAATATAGCCAAAGAACTGGCCTCAACTACCTTCTGTGGCAGAGAATTCCACAGATTCTCCACTCTCTGTGTAAAAAATGATTTCCTCATCTCGGTCCTAAAAGTCTTCCCTCTTATCCTTAAACTGTGACCCCTAGTTCTGGACTTCCCCAAAATCGGGAATAATCTTCCTGCATCTAGCCTGTCCAACCCCTTAAGAATTTTGTAAGTTTCTATAAGATCGCCCCTCAGTCTTCTGAATTCCAACGTGTACAAGCCGAGTCTATCCAGTCTTTCCTCATATGAAAGTCCTGCCATCCCAGGAATCAGTCTGGTGAACCTTCTCTGTACTCCCTCTATGGCAAGAATGTCTTTCCTCAGATTAGGAGACCAAAACTGTACGCAATGCTCCAGGTGTGGTCTCACCAAGACCCTGTACAACTGCAGTAGAACCTCCCTGCTCTTATACTCAAATCCTTATACTTATACTTATACTCAAAGTTTATTATTGCCTCGTTCAGTGTAAAGCTTTTGTTTGTGTGTGTTATCCCTAATTTTGTTAGTGGGCAATGTTAGGGTACATGGTCTTGGGGCCGAATGCTGACATGGATAGAAAATTGGTTCGCAGACAGGAAACAAAGAGTAGGGATTAATGGGTCCTTTCAGAATTTCAGGCAGTGACTAGTGGGGTACCGCAAGGCTCAGTGCTGGGATCGCTGCTAATATACATCAATAATTTAGATGAAGGGATTCAAAGTAACATTAGTAAATTTGCAGATGACACAAAGCTGGGTGCCAGTATGAACTGTGAGGAGGATGCTATGAGAATGCAGGGTGACGTACAGGTTGGGTGAGTGGCAGATGCATGGCAGATGCAGTTTAATGCGGATAAATGTGAGGTTATCCACTTTGGTAGCAAAAATAGGAAGGCAGATTATTACCTAAATTGTGTCAAGTTGGGAAAAGGGGGAAGTACAATGGGATCTGGGGCAGGGCTGTCTTAACGCATGGGCATGCTGGGTAGTTGCCCGGGTCCCCCGAGCATAGTGGCCCCATGCTAATCTATGTATTGTAGAATGTTATTGTAGAACATGAAAATGGAGAAGAACATCGCAAGTGCATGACAGCATATTTGATTCGGCATAAAGAAACTGGAAGTGTTGGGGCCCGAGGGGCCTATAATACTGTTAAGTCAGCTCTGAAGAAAGCGAATGGCATGTTGGCCTCATAACAAGAGGAGTTGAGTATAGGAGCAAATAGGTCCTTCTGCAGTTGTACAGGGCCCTAGTGAGACCACACCTGGAGTATTGTGTGCAATTTTGGTCCCCTAATTTGAGGAAGGACATTCTTGCTATTGAGGGAGTGCGGCATAGGTTTACAAGGTTAATTCCCGGGATGGCGTGACTGTCATATGCTGAGAGAATGGAGCGGCTGGGCTTGTATACTCTGGAGTTTAGAAGGATGAGAGGATATCTTATTGAAACATTTAAGATTAAGGGTTTGGACACGCTAGAGGCGGGAAACATGTTCCCGATGTTGGGGGAGTCTAGAACCAGGGGCCAAGTTTAAGAATAAGGGGTAAGCCATTTAGAACAGAGACGAGGAAACACTTTTTCTCACAGAGAGTTGTGAATCTGTGGAATTTTCTGCTTCAGAGGGCAGTGGATGCCGGTTCTCTGGATACATTTAAGAGAGAGCTAGATAAGGCTCTTAAAGATAGTGGAGTCAGGGGATATGGGGAGAAGGCAGAAACAGGTACTGATTGTGGATGATCAGCCATGGTCATATTGAACGGCGGCGCTGGCTCGAAGGGCCGAATGGCCTACTCCTGCACCTATTGTCTATTGTCAGTCATTGAAAAGACTATACATGATTACAATCGAGCCAGTGCACAGATACAGGATGAAAGGTACAACATTTAGTGCAAGATCAAGTCCAATTAAAGATAGTGTAAATGATGGAGGGAGAAGAGGGAATGACTGGGGTGAGGCTGGTTCTTGGTTATGCTGGTGGCCTTGCTAATGCAGGGCAAAGTGTAAATGGAAGAGAGGTTGATTTACGTGATGGTCTGGGCTAAATTCATAGCGACTGTAAATTGCCACCTTGTGAGTATTATAATCTGGGGTCCACATGGGGTGGGGGGAGGGGGGGAGATTGGAGGATAATGTGGGGACTATAAAATATATGTGTAGGATGAGAGTAAATGGTTGCTTGATGCTGGGTGAACTCAGTGGGTCATGGGACCCGTTTCCGTGCTTAATTTTAGTTCTGTTTTAAAGATATAGGGAACAGGCCCTTTGGCCCACCAAGGCCATGTCGACAATCGATTACCTGTACTATCCTACACATTAGGAACAATTTCCAGAACCCAATTAACCTACAAACCTGTACATCTTTGGAGTGTGGGAGGAATCCAGAATGCCCGGAGAATATTCACACAGTCATAAGGAGAACAACCCTCTGGCGCTGTTTGACAGTACAGTGCCGCCAATGCTGTATGAGCCTAAGACCCTTTTCTTCATCATCGTTATAATTGACTCTTTCCTTGGTCACCTGTTGGTGGCCCTGCTTTGATCTGGCTTTTTCTTACATCCAGTTACCTCCACTCTTCTTTCAGTTTGAAGAAGGGTCCCGACCCGTAATGTCATCAATCCTTTCTCTCCAGAGATGTTGGCTGACCCGCTGAGTTACATCAACACTTTGTGTCTATCTTAAGTCCAGTATAGATACTGTCCAATGAGGTAGATGGTAGTTCAGGACCCCTCTCTAGTTGGTGTGAGGATAATTCACACAGTCATAACTGTGATAATTCACACAGTCATAACTGCCTGATAACAGCTGGGAAGAAACTGTCCCTGAATCTGGAGGTGTGTGTTTTCACACTTCTGTACCTCTTGCCTGATGGGAGAGGGGTGAAGAGGGAGTGACCGGGGTGAGACTGGTCCTTGATTATGTTGGTGGCTTTGATGGAGCACTCTGTATAAATGACTTGGAATGTTTTTAAAAATAAAAATTTTGAACATTTTGAGCCGCTGAATCTCCTGAGTTTTTCTGGATTCTTATTGTGTGTGTGTGATTAAATTCATTTTTTTAATCATCAATCTATACACAATACCCCATAATAAAAAAGCGACAACAGGTGTTTGGAAATTTGTGCAAAGTAATTAAAAAGAGATAATTGAAATATCACATTTACATAAGTATTCAGACCCTTTACTCAGTACTTTGTTGAGGCACCTTTGGCAGCAATTACAGCCTCTTCTTCTTGGGTATGATGCTATCAGCTTGGCACACCTGTATTTCGGTAAATTCTCCCATTCTTTTCTGCAGATCCTCTCAAGCTCTGTCAGGTTGGATGGAGAGCATCCAAGCCGCTGAGGATGTTCTTCCCTTTCTACGTCGTGGTTCCATCATCCTGAGTTGGATACAAGCCTGAGCATCGGGCCACCCGTAGTGGCGACTGCGGATGGCACGGGAGGCCCCGACCAAGGGTGAACAACAAGGGGGAGGATGACTGAAATTTGGTGCCTTACTTCATAGAAACATAGACATAGAAACATAGAAAATAGGTGCAGGAGTAGGCCATTCAGCCCTTCGAGCCTGCACCGCCATTCAATATGATCATGGCTGATCATCCAACTCAGTATCCTGTAGCTGCTTTCTCTCCATACCCACTGATCCCTTTAGCCACAAGGGCAACATATAACTCCCTCTTAACTATAACCAATGGACTGGCCTCAACTACATTCTGTGGCAGAGAATTCCAGAGATTCACCACTCTGTGTGTAAAAAATGTTTTTCTCATCTCAGTCCTAAAAGATTTCCCCTTTATCCTTAAACTGTGACCCCTTGTTCTGGACTTCCCCAACATCGGGAACAATCTTCCTGCATCTAGCCTGTTCAACCCCTTAAGAATTTTGTAAGTTTCTATAAGATTCCACCTCAATCTTCTAAATGCTAGCGAGTACAAGCCGAGTCTATCCAGTCTTTCTTCATATGAAAGTCCTGACATCCCAGGAATCAGTCTGGTGAACCTTCGTTGTATGGCAAGAATGTCCTTCCTTAGATTAGGAGACCAAAACTGTATGCAATACTCCAGGTGTGGTCTCACCAAGACCCTGTACAACTGCAGTAGAACCTCCCTGCTCCTATACTCATAGTGGGAAACTTTGATTCCGCTGTGTGGAGATGTTTGTGTTAAAGTCTATCATGTGTTGTGTTCTTTATTATTTGTATGGCTGTATGGTGACCCCCAAATTTCACTGTACCAATTGGTACATGTGACAATAAATGTCTCTTGATATTGAGGACCCCTGGTGGTTTGCCACTGTGGTGCGAACCCTCGGCTCTGGGGGTTAGGTCATGTGACTTGGTTTGGCGGGAAGAGCGGGGCACGGGTCTCCCCGGGGGGGGGGGGGGGGGGGGTAGATACTGCTGGTAACACCCTTGCCCCTTGTTGTGGTTCTGTGTTAATCTAATAAAGATCACTTGTTTGACACCACGTGTCTCGCTATAATATTTCAGTTATTTATTTTTAATTACTTTGCAAAGATTTCTAAACACCTGTTTTCACTTCTTCATTCTGGGGTATTGTGTGCAGATTGATGATTTAAAAAAATGAATTTAGTCGATTTTAAAATAAGGCTGTAAAGTACCAAAATGTGGAAAAAGTCTGAAGGGGTCTGAATACTTTCTGAATGCACTGTATAGTTTATTTGACTCGTAAATGACTGATATCATCTACCATTGCAGGGAGTAAAGGGTTAATCCAGCCTGGCTAGTCCCCTCCAATGAGACGGTGAATTGGAGCTGAGAATTTGTTACATCAAAAACTGCACTCCCGCCTTTCCAGCAGATACAGTGAAAATTCAGAAAGAGCGGAGTGTGGATGAAGCGAAGGGTAGGCGCGGAGTGGAAGGCATAGACGCCTGCTTGTCAGAGGCTGCATTGTGAGAGCGTGCCCGCCGGCTGTCTGACTTGAAGCGAAGGACCGACCGATGTGCGTCTTTACGCATATCGCTCGTTAACCCTCGCTGAAAAAACAATGCTCGGCTTGGCTTTGCCTTCCGCTCCCCAGTGCTGAATGTAACTACAACTTGCCGGCTCTGCGACACAGCACAAGGAATGCGCGGAGCGATGGCTAGTTCTCACTCAGACACCTGCCCCAAGTGGCGTCTGATAACCTTTGTCATCTGGACTTGCCTCTGGGAGTTTATCAGCGGTCAGATCCGCTACTCTATTCCCGAAGAGTTGAAGCACGGGGCGTTTGTTGGGAATATCGCCGATGATTTGGGACTTGATGTCAGGCAGCTGTCGGCGCGGCGGTTTCGTATCGTCCCTGCGGCCAACACTCAGTACTTGGAGGTCAATCTGGAGAACGGGATTTTGTTCGTGAACGAAAAAATGGACAGAGAGTTGCTGTGCGATTTGACTTCCAGCTGTTTCCTGCATCTGGAGATCGTGGTGGAAAACCCGCTGGAGTTACACCGGGTGGAGGTGGAGATATTGGATGTGAACGACAATTCCCCCAGTTTCCCCTGGAGGGAATTCCGCTTGGAGATCGCCGAGTCGGTGGCTCTGGGTTCGCGTTTCCCGCTTGAGAACGCTCACGACCCGGACGTTGGCACCAACTCGCTGCAGACCTACAGGCTCAGTCCCAACCAGTACTTCCAGCTGGAGGTGCAGACTCGCAAGGGGCGCAATAAGTTCCCCGTGTTGGTGCTGGACAGGTCACTAGACCGGGAGAACCAGGCGGTGCACCAGATGGTGTTGACGGCCGTGGACGGCGGGGTGCCGGAGAGGTCGGGCACCGCTCTGGTCATTGTCACCGTCCTGGATGTCAACGACAACGCTCCTGTCTTCGACCAGGCTGTGTATACCGTCTGTCTGGTGGAAAACGCGCTGAGAAACACCTTGGTGATCAAACTGAACGCCACCGACTTGGACCAAGGGTCCTACGGAGAGGTAACCTACTCCTTTAGTAATCATGCCCCAGCCCGCTTGCGCCAGCTCTTTCGGGTCGACCCCCAAACGGGCGAAATTCGAGTCAAGGGTGTGGTGGATTATGAAGAGGCGAGTGTTTACGAGATTTATGTCCAGGCGAAAGATAAGGGTCTTTACACGGCGGCCGTGCATTGCACGGTGGTGGTGGAAATTATCGATGTCAATGACAACGCGCCCGAGCTGATCTTGACCTCTGTGTCCAGTCCAGTCAGGGAGGACGCGATGCTGGGGACGGTGATCGCTCTGATCAGTGTGACCGACCGCGACTCGGGCGACAACGGGAAGACCTACTGCCGCATCCCGTCTCATCTCCCTTTCAAACTCCAGTCGTCTTTCAAGAACTATTACACTCTGGTTACGGACGATCACTTGGATCGCGAGCGGGTTTTTGAGTACAATGTGAGCATTACTGTCACTGACTCCGGCACCCCTTCCCTCTCCACCGTCAAAACCATTCTCGTTAAGGTGTCGGATGTCAATGACAACGCGCCCCGCTTCGCACACCCGTCCTACACGGTGTATCTAATGGAGAATAACGCGCCCGGTGCGTCTATCTGTTCGGTGTCAGCCTGGGATCCCGATTCCGAGCAGAACGCCTATGTGTCTTACTGCATCTTGGACGGTAAAATCAAAGGCACTCCTATATCATCCTACGTCTCCATCAACTTAAACACGGGCAACCTCTATGCGCTGCGCTCTTTTGACTATGAGCAACTCAAGAATTTCCGAGTTCAAATCCAAGCGCAAGACGCGGGCTTCCCATCCCTTCACAACAACGTAACAGTAACCGTGATCATCTTGGACCAGAACGACAACGCTCCCGCGATCGTGTCCCCGCTTCCTCCCAACGGCTCGGTCGAGTGGGTGCCACGCTCCGCCGATGCCGGTCACCTCGTGGCCAAAGTAACAGCGGTGGACGATGACTCGGGTCAGAACTCCCGGCTGAGTTACCAGCTGGCCCAGGCGACCGACCCGGGACTGTTCAGCATGGCACCCTTCACGGGAGAGATCAGGACGACGCGCCGCCTTGAAGACTATGATGCCCCCAGCCAGAAGTTGGTTGTCCATGTCACAGACAATGGGAAGCCACCGCTCTCCACCTCGCTCACCATCAGCGTTTCAATAGTCGATAGTATTCCCGAGGTCATCGCAGACTTAACAGAGGGGCCCCAAACCATCGAATTCTTCTCCGAGTTCAACCTTTACTTAATCGTCTCGCTCGGCTCCGTCTCCTTCGTGTTCCTCTTGGCTATCATCGCCCTGATCTCCATCAAGTGTCACAAGGATAGGCACGGCACCCTTGGCGACCGATGCCCTCTCAGTACCTGTTGCCTCCGGGGCTCCCGCCGCTGCTGCCGTTTCCGCAGGAAACACTCCAGGGACGTGTTGAATAATTCACACACAAACTTCCAGATGCCTCCCAGTGTGAAAGCCCCGCCGAGTTCAGTGGATGTAGCGGGCGGCAGCGGTGGCACGCTCTCCCAGACCTACTGCTACAAAGTGTGCCTGAGTCCCGAATCGGCCAAGAGCGACTTAATGTTCCTCAAACCTTACAATTCATCCACGACCGGGGGGACCAAAGCCAAACCCGTCAGCCCCCACGTGAGTACTGCCAGAAAAGAGGGGTCAGACGGGACTAATATTGGAAGCAACGGATCCAGCGAGGTGAGTTGAGACAAAGCATGATCAGATATTTGTCCATTGAACTGCAGGAGCGCAGGGGACGAGGGGTTGACCTTATAGAAGTGTGCAAAATCACGAGAGAAATAGATGGGTTGGATGCACAGTGTTTTGCCCAGAGTAGGAGACAAATGTTTAAGGTGAGGTGGAAAGATGTAATAGGAACCAGAGGGGTAGGTTTTTTACTCAAAAGGTGGTGGGTGCATGGAACGAGTTGCCGGAGGAGGTAGTTGAGTCGGGTGCTATTGCCACGTTTAAGAAACATTTAGAAGGGTACATGGATAGGATAGGTTTAGAGGAATGGATAGGATATGTTTGGAGACATTTGGTAGGTGGGACCAGTGTAGATGGGGCATGTTGGTCGGCGTGGCCAAGTTGCGCCGAAGGGCCGGTTTCCACGCTGTACGACACTATGACAACGAACCGGAGCATTCACCCGCTGGCGATAATTAAACTTTCAGTTTCATATACTAAAGTGGATAGGTTCAGGCTTTGGATTTGGCAGATTATAAAATGACCATCAACTATTTGGGTTTAGATTTCTTATTGTCAGGTGAATACAGAGGTACAGTGAAAAGCTTTGTTTTGGTTGATATCCACATACATAAATACATTCAAGCCAAACTGAAGTACAATAGGTAGAGCAAAGGGGGAGATGGAGTATATAGATCTCAGCATTGTAGCGCATTAGTCCTGAGAACTAAGTTAGGTGTTTAGGATAAGAATTATGGCTGGTCAGATAGGTTTTAGTTTTTAGAGAGACAGCGTGGAAACAGGCCCTTTGGCCCGCGCCAACCAACGTTCACTCTTACACTAGTACTATCCGACTCACAAGGAACAATTTACAGAAGCCAATTAACCTACATGTCTTTGGAATGTGGGAGGAAATCGGAGCATCCGGACGAAACCCACGCGGTCACAGGGAGAATGTGCAAACTCGGAACAGCCAGCACCCGTAGTCAGGAACGAACCCGGATTTCGGGCGTCGTGAGGCAGCAGCGCTGCGTCACTGGCCCACTAGACAAGAGTCAGCTTGGACTGGCGAGAGTTCACCCTCAGATTTGGTGGCGGGAGAAAAAAAAAAGGGAAAGAACATTGCTCGAATTGTGCTATTATTGGAAGATCGGGCGCCATAAACGGGATAATGTCACGTCTGGAATGATCCATAACCTGTGATTTATCTTTTTCATAGGTTTCAGGTCTCCACGGCGGGTTGTTCATTCCTTGAATGGGAATTAATGAAGAGACCCTTTCTCGCGTGATTTCCCCAGTGTAGCTCAGGATTTAATGCTCACAGACTCTTAACCCAACTGTGAATTCAAAGTACTTCTATCTCTCTTGGCCTGCCGAAAATTGCTTCTACCACGAATCAAATCTGCGTCTAGACTACCTTCAGTAAATTAGAAAGGCAGGGACACGGGCATAGAAGCCGAAAGCAAATCTGATAAACAGTGCTATTTAATTAACTGCATTAAAGGGAGCAGCCCTGTACAGAAACCCTTTGAACTGCTGTGATCACTCCCGGCAAGAAACCCCCCCCCATGTTTTAACGGATTGGTAAAGCTGCTTTGCAATAAAATGATCGCAATTGATTAAGTCGGGCTTAATAGAGAGAATATAAACTATTTTGATCACACCAGCGTTGAAATACCACCATTACTGCCCCTGGGGTTACGTGGATTGACAATTATTTTAAGGCTTCGTTTCTTTTAAGTATTTGGACGATTGCAATTGTGATTTCAATACTAGATATCAAAGAGTTGATCCAGTTTCCCTCAATTGCCAGCTCCACACAATTCAAGGGTAAACTACTAATTGCATGACTGCATTCCAGATAGGCGTGTGGGCAAGAGGACGTGCAGGTGCTGGTTTACAAAATAATAATCAATGGCCGGGGAGCATCGCTGGAAAAAAAAGATAGGTGACGTTTCGGGTGGTGATCCTCCTTTAGATATTGGATAGATGGTTTCAGTCTGAAGAAGGGTCTCCACTCGAAACGTCTCCAGAGATGCTACTTGGCCCGTTGAGGTACCCTAAACGCATTGTATATTTTTAGATGAACATTCATACCTACCTGCTTCCACTACCTGCAACCCTCGGCAACCACCTGCAACCTCCGGGAACCGCACGGAAACCTTGGGTGGGGCGCAAAGTCTCCAGAGGTTTCCGTTCAGGTTTCCTAAGTGGGACAGAGGCATTATTAGTGGGACAGGGGCATATTGCGGGCGAAAAAAAAACGTTGGTTTACAAACGCTGGGCGTGCATGGTGGCGCAGCTGTAGAGTTGCTGCCTTACAGCACCAGAGACCTGGGTTCGATCCTGTCTACGGTTGCTGTTTGTACGTAGTCTGTACGTTATCCCCGTGACAGCTTGAGTTTTCTCCGTGTGCTCCTGTTTCCCCCTACACTCTAAAGACGTACATGTTCTGTAGGTTTATTTGGCTTCGGTAAAAAATGTAAAATCGTCTCTAGTGTGTAGGAGAGTGCGGGGTGATCGCTGGTCGGCACAGACGCGATGGACCGAAGGGCCTGTTTCCGTGCTGTGTCTCAAAACTAAACTAACATGAGATTTAAAAATATTAAGATATCGGAGAAGGTTAATGTACAGAATGGGGGGGGGGGGGGGAAAGGACGGAGTTTACAACAGTTTGCCTGGGGCCAAGTTATAAATCATCCATATGTAGCAAGTTTGGAGAAAGGGCATTACTGCCAGAGATGTACACAGCCCGGTAAAGGGTAAGTCGAACCAATATGACCGCGCGTTTGATTCACGTCAAATACTGTTTCTTCACTCTCCCTGCGAGCCAGCGGCGGTGTGTAAATCAAAAGCTGCCCTTTTCGGCGAAGAAGCCTTTTTTTCCCTTTTCTATTGATTAAAACATTCTGCCCTTCAACTATTCTCGTTATTAAAAGTCTGAAACTGCACGGTTATCCTTTCTGTTAAATCAAGCATGTCAGGCTTTTCTTGGCTCTTAATTGCAAACCGGACTATTTTTTAATAAAAAAATTGTTAATTCGCAATTTGTTGACATACACGGCGGTCTGACATAGCGTGTCCGACATCTCCCTACCATTTCTAGTTCTCACCGTCTCTATCACAGAAAACAGACTATTGTCACATCTACTGCAAACCTATTGACAAGTATCTTGACTGCACTTATTCCCACCCACTTCCTGTAAAGACTCTATCCCCCTACTCCCAATTCCTCCTCTACCCCGCATTTGCACCCAGGATGAGGTGTTCCATACCAGGGCATCGGAGATGTCCTCATTCTTTAGGAAACGGGGGTTCCCCTCTTCCATTATAGACAAGGCTCTCACCAGGGTCTCCTCGATATCCCGCAGCTCCGCTCTTACTCCCCCTCCCCCCCCCCCATTCGTAACAAGGACAGAGTTCCTCTTGTCCTCACCTTCCACCCCATCAGCCGTCGCATACAACATATAATCCTCCAATATTTTCACCACCTCCAAAGGGATCTCACTACTGGCCACATCTTCCCATGTCCACCCCTTCCGTTCCCTCCTAAACTCCCTGGTCAACTCGTCCCTTCCCACCTAAAACCACCCCCTCCCCAGGTACTTTCCCCTGCAACCGCAGGAGATGCAACACCTGTCCCTTTACCTCCCCCATCGACTCCATCCAAGGACCCAAATTGTATTTCCAGGTGAGGAACTTGCACCTCCTCCAACCTCATCTACTGTATCCACTGTTCCAGGTGTCAACTTCTCACCATCGGGGGTTCGTTTCACTGAACACCTCTGCTCAGTCCGAATTAACCTACCTGATCTCCGATGGCTCGGCACTTCAACTCCCCCTCCCCTTCCCAATCTTACCTTTCTGTCCTGGACCTCCTCCATTGTCAGAGTGAGGCCCAGCGCAAATTGGAGGAACAGCTCATTATCTTTCGCTGGGGTAGTTTACACCCCAGCGGTATGAACACCGACTTCTCTAACTTCAGATAGCCCCTGCTTTCTCTCTCCATCCCTTTCCCCTTCCCAGTTCTCCCACCAGTCTTACTGTCTCCGCCTACATTATATCTTGTCTCGCCCCCTTCCCTGACATCAGTCTTAAGAAGGGTCTCGACCCGAAACTTCGCCCATTCCTTCTCGCCAGAGATGCTGCCTCACCCGCTGAGTTACTTTTGTGTGTACCTTCGATTTCAACCAGCATATGCAGTTCTTACTTACACACAGTCTGACATAGTATTTGGGCATCACTGTTTTGGAAACGTCCATACTGGAGCTTGTATCTTCGCCGGTGAGTGTCTGTATGTTTAGGTGTAACTCACAATGAAATGATACGCCAGCGCAGAGGGTGATACGCGTTTAAACTTTAGTTTAGAGATTCAGCACGGAAACAGACCCTTCGGTCCACCGAGTCTAATTCTATGTATTCCCACTTTCTCAGCCGCTCCATACACTAAGGACAATTTACAGAGGGCCAATTCACCTGCAAACCCGCCCGTCTTTGGGATATTGGAGGAAACCGGAGCACCCACGCGGTCACAGGGAGAACTTGCAAACTCCACACAGACAGCACTCGAGGGCAGGATCAAGTGCCGCAATGGTGCAGTTGCTGCCTCACAGCGCCAGGGACACGGGTTCGACCCCGAATATGGGTGATGTCTGTATGGAGTCAGTACATTCTCTCTGTGGCCGCGTGGGTTTTCTCCCGGATGCTCCGGTTCACTCACACCAAAGACGTACAGGTTTGCAGGTTAATTGGCATTGGTAAGTTGTAAAAAATAGGTCCCCAGTGTTTGGCGTAGCGTCCGGGGAGTCGCTGCTAGATGCGGACTCGGTGGGCCGAGGGGCCTGTTTCCGCGCTGTGTCTCTAAAGTGTAAAGTAAACCCGGGTCTCTCTGGTCAACCAGCGACGCTATTCTGCTGTGCATATGGGGCTTTAAAAACGTGATTTCCATTGCCCTCTCCCCTCAATGAGTGAACATTTGTTGTCCCCTATGTATGTCTGTCTCCTGCACTCTATTTTCATTTTCTGTTCATTCACTCTACTTTCATTTTCAACACGAATTATCATTTCTATTAACCTTATGAAAAGTGTACTTGAAGTTGGGAAACAATCATTCTAGCACGACATTCTTTGTAGCCCACCGCTACGCACAGAGAAACATTAGCATCAGAACCAAGTAGCATTGTAATTTAGGGACCCGCGATGCACAGCATAAGGCAATACTCTGTTGCAATTGCACAGTGGTCTGTTAACGATTTTTTTTCATTATACAGTACAATCCCACCGTGCCAAAAGCAGTTCAATTGGCTTTTTTTATGCTGTGCAGTTTTATTACATTTTCAGGTTTTCGGAAATGGAGTTTCTAAGGGCAATGATCACTGTTGCTGTGGGTTATAACGGTGGGTTTAATAATGTTATATTTGATATTTATACATTATTCAAGGATGGCTCTGTCTATTTCTGTTGTGTGGTTGAGGATTAATAACTGTAACATAATGCCATGGGCAAGTGGTATGATTCTGGGTCAAATGGGGAGAAACAGCAGCGGCCGGTTGGAACACACAAGACAGTTCCGATTGGCTGATATGATATTTTTGTTAGCCACAACAAAGGGGAAAAAATCAGAATGTAGAAACAAAGAACTGTAATACCAAAGATTGACACAAAGTGCTGGAGTAACTCAGCGGGTCAGGCAGTATCACTAGAGAAAAAGGATGGGTGACTTTTCTGGTCGGTACCCTTCTTCAGACTCTATGAGTATTGCATGCATTTCTCGTCGCCCCATTGCAGGTCAAATTTCACTACACCAATTGGTGTATGTGATAATAAATGTCCTTTCTATCCTTTGTAGGAAGGGTGTGGAAGCTTTGGAAAGGGTGCAGAGGGGGGGTTTATCGGAATGATGCTCAGAGAGTTTGAAGAGTCTTACAACACTAGGATCCTGGGTTCGATCCTGACTATGGGAATTGTCTGTACAGAGTTTGTACGTTCTCCCTGTGACTGTGACTGCGTGGGTTTTCTCCGGGTGCTCTGGTTTCCTCCCACACATTCCAAAGCCAGACAGCTTTGGAGATAAATTGGCTTCAGTAAAATTGTAAATTGTCTCTAGTGTGTAGGATAGTGCTAGTGCATGGAGTGATCGTTGGTCGGTACGGACTTGATGGGCCTAAGGGCATGCTTCTACGCTGTATCTACAAAGTCTGAGGGTCCTAACCCAAAAGGTCGCCCATATGTTTTCTCCAGAGATGCCCCTTGACCCTCATGTTGCTCCAGCACTTTGTGTCTATCAAGGAAAATAATCTATTCTTTTGATAATGTTCCTGTTGAATGGTCGTCATGTGTGTAAATTTTTAGCTATGAAGAAAAATACAGGTTCTGACATAGAAACATAGAAACATAGAAAATAGGTGCAGAAGTAGGCCATTCGGACCTTCGAGCCTGCACCGCCATTCAATATGATCATGGCTGATCATCCAACTCAGTATCCTGTACCTGCCTTCTCTCCATACCCCCTGATCCCTTTAGCCACAAGGGCCACATCTAACTCCCTCTTAAATATAGCCAAAGAACTGGCCTCAACCACCTTCTGTGGCAGAGAATTCCAGAGATTCACCACTCTCTGTGTGAAAAATGTTTTCCTCATCTTGGTCCTAAAAGATTTCCCCCTTATCCTTAAACTGTGACCCCTTGTTCTGGACTTCCCCAACATCGGGGACAATCTTCCTGCATCTAGCCTGTCCAACCCCTTAAGAATTTTGTAAGTTTCTATAAGATCCCCCCTCAATCTTCTAAATTCTAGAGAGTACAAGCCGAGTCTATGCAGTCTTTCTTCATATGAAAGTCCTGACATCCCAGGAATCGGTCTGGTGAACCTTCTCTGTACTCCCTCTATGGCAAGAATGTCTTTCCTCAGATTAGGAGACCAAAACTGTATGCAATACTCCAGGTGTGGTCTCACGAAGACCCTGTACAACTGCAGTAGAACCTCCCTGCTCCTATACTCAAATCCTTTTGCTATGAATGCTAACATACCATTTGCTTTCTTCACTGCCTGCTGCACCTGCATGCCTACTTTCAATGACTGGTGTACCATGACACCCAGGTCTCATTGCATCTCCCCCTTTCCTAATCGGCCACCGACATATGTAGATCAGTAAATATTTGATACCGTACCCTGGGTTTGGAAACAATGAATTTTGCTCAAATGTACAGTTCTTGCTAATTGCAGACCCTGAGAGAGATAGAGAGACTATCGTGTTTGATAATGAGATTATATAGAGCATTGTTTTGTACAGCACAAGAACAGGCCCTTTGGCCCACAATGTCTGTGCTGAACATGATGCAAAGATCAACTCTTACTTGCCTGCAGATAATTCATCCCCTTCCATTCCCTGCATATCCATGTGCCTATCCAAAGTTCTCTTAAATGCCACCATCATGTACGCCACCATGCCACAACCACCACCCCTGGCAGCTCATTCCAGGCACTCACTACCGTTGTGTATAAAACCTGTCCCGCACTTCTCCTTTTAACATCGGCCATCTCACCTTAAAGCAATGCCCTCTAGTATTTGATTTTTCCACTCTGGGTTAAAGGTTCTGAATGTCTACTCTATCTATGCCCCTCATAATTTTATATACATCTGTCAGGTCTCCCGCAACCTCCGGCATTTTAGAAAAAATAATCCTTGTCTGTCCAACCTCTCCCTGTAGCTAACACCCCTTCTTAATCCAGGCATCATTCTGCTAAATCTCCTCTGCACCCTTTCCAAAGCTTCCATATCCTTCCTGTCATGGGGTGACCAGAATTGCATGCAATACACTCAAACATGGGATAACCAAATAAAGTACATCATGATTTCCTCACTCTGAGATTCAATGTCCTGACCTATGAAACCAAGTATACCATATGCCTTCTTTACCACACTATCCACTTGTGTTGCCACTCTCAGTGAGTTTATAGACTTACAGTTGGTGATTCCTGTATAACTTCAAAAGTTCATAAGTTCTAGGAGAAGAATTAGGCCATTCTGCCCATCAAGACTACTCCGCCTAGTCTGATCTATCTTTCCCTCTCAACCCAATTCTCTTGGCTTCTCCCTACAACCCATGACACCATTACTAGTCAAGAATCTGTCAATCTCCACCGTAAAAATATCCAATGACGGCCTCCACAGCCATCTGTGGCAATGAATTCCACAGATTTACCAATCTCTGACAATAAAATCATTCAGGTCCCTTGAGTCATAGAGTCATGCAGTGTGAAAGCAGACCCTTCAGCGCAACTTGCCCATGCTGACAAACATGCCCCATCTACACTAGTCCCACCTGCCTGCTTTTGGCCCATATCTCTCTACACCTACAGTATCCTATCCAGTTATAGACTAGAGCCTAAGATCCCTAATTTCATGATTACTCATGAAATTTTAAACTAACTGGGGTTAAGGGGCTGCAGGACAGTTAGTAGTAGTTGACTGAACAGTGAAACCTTTCCAAGTAGCATGGTTAAAGAGAAACATGGAGTGTTTCAACCTGAAATGTCAATAGACAATAGACGATAGATAATAGGTGCAGGAGTAGGCCATTCGACCCTTTGAGCCAGCACCGCCATTCAATGTGATCATGGCTGATCATCTCCAATCAGTACCCCGTTCCTGCCTTCTCCCCATATCTCCTGACTCTGCAATTTTTAAGAGCCCTATCTAGCTCTCTCTTGAAATCATCCAGAGAACCTGCCTCCACCGCCCTCTGAGGCAGAGAATTCCACAGACTCACCACTCAGCGTGAGAAAAAGTGTTTCCTCGTCTCCGTTTCATTTGACTGTTCACACGTCGACTGTTCATTTCACTCCACTTGTGCTGCCGGACAGGCTAATTCCTTCCAGCAGCAGTCCCTTTTTTGCTCTGCGAGATGGGTAGTCATCATAATTTGACAAAGCCGTTAATAAGATATTTAAGTGAGGCGGCACAGTCTTCTTCTTCTTGCGTATGGTGTGCACAGCCTAAAGTTGTAGGACAACTTGTTCTATTTGATCTTATTTGATTGTGCACGCCAGGTTAACTGCATTCGTTGAAACAGGGCAGACCACGTGAAGGTTGCAAACTCCCACCCCAAGCGGCACAGTGGTAGAGTTGCTGCTTCACAGTGCCAGAGACCCGGGTTCCAAACCTGACTACGGGTGCTGTCTGTGCAGAGGTTGTACATTTTCCCTGTGACCTCATGGGTTTTTCCGGCTGCTCCGGTTTCCTCCCACATTCCAAAGACGTGCAGATTTGTAAGTTAATTGGCTTCTGTAAATTGTAAATTGTATGTAGTGTACAAGATAGTGCTAGTGTATGGGGTGGCCGCTGGTCGTCGCGGGCTCGGTGGGCCAAAGGGCCTGTTGGCACGCACTTTCTGTATCTCTATAGTCAAAAGATTAGGTGGGTCGAAGGGTCTGTTTCCACATTGTAACTCTAAACTAAACTGAGCTAAAGTGGTGAAGTTTAGAGATGGAAAACACAACTGATTCTGGTCACAGAGGACCAATTGTTAGAATCTCAGCACAGTAAGTGTTCATTTGGCACAATAAGTCTGACCCAGCTATTTGTAAGGGCATTCAAGTTGAATCTTACGAGCAAAACACAAAGTGCTACAGGAACTCAGCAGGTCTCCGAATCACGACCCGAAGCATGGCGTATCCATTCCCTCCACAGATGCTGTCTAATGTGTTAATGTGCTTTGTGCTTTGCCTAGGATTCCAGCATCTGCAGTTCTTTGTATCTCCAATTGAACCTCATGTTTTCTTTGGTTCGTTACTTAATCATCTTAAATGTCGCATTCCTAAACCATCTCAATTGGAAATGGTCTTGCTTTAGATTAGTTTAGTTTAATTTTGCCATGTGTACCAAGGTACAGTGAAAAGTCTTTTGTTGCGTGCTAACCAGTCAGTGGAAAGACTATACATGATTACAATCGAGTCATTGAAAGTGCAGTTACATGATAAAGGCAATGGCATTTGGTGCAAGATAAAGTACAGTAAAGTCCAATTAAATATAGTACGAGGGTCTTCAATGAGATAGATAGTAGCCTCAGGACTGCTCTCTAGTTGTTGTTAGGATGGTTTAGTTGCCTGATAATAGCTGGGAAGAACTTATTTAAGTTTGTCAAGTACCTGCATGATTGTTCCATAAAGCTTGACATCATGCAAATCTATGTTATGGAATCAAGGAAAGCCTAGAAAGTGTCAGGCACTTGATTCAGTGCAGAAGCAAATGGGATCACATGGGAGCATAGATGCTGGAATCTTGCATAGAACACAATGTACTGGAGTAACTCAGCGGGTCGGGCAACATCTTTGGAGGACATGGATAGGTGACATGTCAGTTTGGGACCCCTCTTCTGGCTTATACGGCGAGGTGACATGTCGGGTCGAGCAACTCCTGAAGATGGTTCACGATCCGAAAAGTCACCTTCCCATGTCCTCCAGAGATGTTGCCTGACCTGATGAATTAGATATGTTAGAGATACACTGCGGAAAACAGGCCCTTCGGCCCACTCATTCTGCATTGACCAGGTGCATGGTCACCCCGTACACTAACATTATCTGAGACAACAGGGAGAATTTGCAATTTTACCGAAACCAATTTTGAAGAGTTGTGTATCTATGGAATTCTCTGCTGCAGGAGCAGTGGATGGCAACTCTCTGGATGTTTTCAAGATAGAGTTTGATACAGCTCTTAGGGCTAACGGAATCAAAGGGCATTCTTGCCATAGAGGGAGTACAGAGAAGGTTCACCAGACTGATTCCTGGGATGGCAGGACTTTCATATGAAGAAAGACTGCATAGACTCGGCTTGTACACGCTAGAATTCAGAAGATTGAGGGGGGGATCTTATAGAAACGTACAAAATTCTTAAGGGGTTGGACAGGCTAGATGCAGGAAGATTATTCCCGATGTTGGGGAAGTCCAGAACTAGGGGTCACAGTTTAAGGATAAGAGGGAAGTCTTTTAGGACCGAGATGAGAAAATCATTTTTTACACAGAGAGTGGTGAATCTCTGGAATTCTCGGCCACAGAAGGTAGTTGAGGCCAGTTCATTGGCTATATTTAAGAGGGAGTTAGATGTGGCCCTTGTGGCTAAAGGAATCAGGGGGTATGGAGAGAAGGCAAGTACAGGATACTGAGTTGGATGATCAGCCATGATCATATCGAATATCGAGGTGCAGGCTCGAAGGGCCGAATGGCCTACTTCTGCACCTATTTTCTATGTCTATGTTTCTATGATATGGGGAGAAAGCAGGAACGGGGTACTAATTTTGGATGATCAGCCATGATCACATTGAATGCCGATGCTGGCTCAAAGGGCTGAATGGCCTACTCCTGCACCTATTTTCCATGTTTCTATGAAATTAACCTACAAATGGGTACATCTTTGGAGTATGGGGTGAAACCGTAGCCCTCAGAGTAAAAGCCACGCTGTGACAGGGGGAACATACAAACTCCATATAGACAGCACATAAAGTCAGGATCGAACACGGGTCATTGACGCTGTAAGGATGCAACCCAACCACTGTGCCACTATGCCGCCCCAAACCTTTCTCATACAAGTACCTGTCTAAGTGTCTTTTAAATGTTGTTATAGTATCTGCCTCAACTACCTCCTCTCGAAGTTCATTCCATGCACCTGCCACACTCAGTGAAAAAAGTTGCTCATTCCTATTAAATCATTCTCCTCTCACTTTAAACCTATGTTCTCTGGTTTTTGATTCTCTTACCCTGCACATTCACACTATCAATTCCTTTCTAATAATCCCCATGTGGAGGTACAGTTGTCAGGAATGGAGTGGTGTAAATTCTCCTGGCTTGTTCATGTCTAATCTTATCTATAATTCAAAGTTTCTTGTTAATGACCCACTCAGGTCTGCCCAGTGTAATCCATGCTGGAGTTTGCATATACCTGATCGGGATATTGGCATGCTGCTGCAGTTGCCTTTTACGGTGCTGTATTAGAGGTAGTGTTAGAAGGGGCTTTGGAAGAAAATTGGTTTTATTCTTTGCTAATGGACCAGTCAAATGGAAGATCTGCTGGGCTTGCTGATAGAGAAATGGAGGTGCTGATGCATGAAATAGGATTCTAGACCTTTTCCCCAGAGGGGAACTGTCCGGAATATCTAAAATGACATATGGAGAGGGGAAGGTGTGGGGGGGGGGACTGGGGAGAGAGGTGTCTGAAGACAATTATGCCTGCTACAGTTTACATCCTTGGTACAAAAACGACAAAAAGACAGACAATGTAGAAAAATCTGGGCGGCACAGTGGCGCAGAGATAGAGTTGCTGCCGTACAGGGCCAAAGACTCGGGTTAGATCCTGACTACGAGTGCTGTCTGTGTGGTTTTGTTCTCCCTGTGACCGCGTGGGTTTTCTATGGGTGCTCCGGTTTCCTCTGACACTCAAAAGATGTGCCAGTTTGTGTGTTCATTGTCTTTGGTAAAGAGGGTAAATTGTCCCTAGTGTGTAGGATAGTGCTAGTGTACGGGGATCTCTGGTCGGTGCGGACTCGGTGGGCCGAAGGGCCTGGTTCTGCGCTGCATCTGTAAACTAAACTAAACTAAAACACGCGGGAGACTGGTCTCTTATCTACAAACCTGCATGTCTTTGGAAAGTGGGAAGAAGCCGGAGCAGCCAACTGAGTATAGAAGTTACACAAAATTGCTGGAGGAACTCAGCGGGTGCAGCAGCATCTATGGAGCGAAGGAAATAGGCGACGTTTCGGGCCGAAACCCTTCTTCAGACTGATGGGGGGTGGGGAAAGAAAGAAGGAAAAAGGGAGGAGGAGGAGCCCGAGGGCGGGCGGATGGGAGGGTGGGAGGAGACAGCTAGAGGGTGAAGGAAGGGGAGGGGACAGCACAGGCTAGCCAAATTGGGGGAATTCAATGTTGATGCCATAAGGGCGCAAGGACCCCAGACGGAATATGAGGTGCTGTATAGAAGTTGGCAGGTCATGTACGTTGGAAGGTCATGTTACAGTTTTATAAGACATTGGTGAGTGTACATTTAGAGTGCTGTGCTTAGTTTTGGTCACCCTGTTATAGGTAAGATGCTGTTAAGATGAAAATGGTGCCTTAAAGAATTACGAGGAAGTTGTCAGGTCTTGAGGGCCTGAGCCATAGCAAGAGATTGAGAAGGCTCTTTGTTCCCTTGGTGCCCCCCCCTCCCCCCACCCCCACCCCCCACCATACGCCGTGTCCCTCTTTGTTTTCAGTGCCCCCCGCCACGCCGGGTCCTCTTTGGTCTTGGCAGCATGTCATCCACCGACCTCTGACACCCACCACGGGCCCGACTGGCCTCTGGCACCAAACATTCCCTTTGCAATGTAAAAATATCTTGCAAGCTAACGGTCTATTTTATAAAATGCAGGTGCTAGTGCCTATTCATTGCATGTCTTGTAGCACACAGAATGCAGACTGGGTTGTTACTAAATCACACTTGGATTGTTTCCTTTGGAATGCCAGAGGCTGAGGGGAGATCTGATGGAAGTATATAAAATTATATCCAGTATAGATAGTGTAGACAGAACCTTTTTCCCAGGGTGGAAATGTCAAAGTCCAGAGGACAGAGCTTTAAAGTGATAGGGGCAAAGTTTAAAGGGGATGTTCGGGGCAAGTTCTTACTCAGCGAGTGGTGGATACGCAGAACGCGCTGTCAAGGAAGATAGACATAAAATGCTGCAGCAACTCAACGGGTCATGGAGCATCTCTAGAGAAAATGAATAGGTGATGTTTTGGGTCGGGTCCCTTCTTCACTGAAAAAGTAGAGGTTGGGGTGGGGGGGGGGGATAAACTCGAGGCGAGAAAAGGCCAGAGCAATTCAGGGCCAGCAACAGATGACCTTAGGAAGGTTGGAGCCCATATTGGCTCATTGTTGGCTGGGGAAGGTGTGATAACAAGAGTGATACAAGGATGTGAACAGTGGAACTGGTAAGAAGACTGGTGGTGGGGGGGGGGGGGGGGGGGTGATCTACACATGAAATGCATCTATTTTTCTCCAGAGATGCTGCCTGACCCACTGAGTTACTCCAGCATTTTGTGTCTATCTTTGGTACAAACCATCATCTGCAGTTCCTTCCCATCAACCATCCTACCAACAACTGGACAGCAGTCCTGAACTACTATCTACCTCATTGGCAGCTCTCAGACTATTTTTGATCTGACTTTACTGGCTTTATCTTGCACTAAACATTATTCACTTTATCGTGTATCTGTACTCTGTTGATGACTCAATTGAGATTATGTGTTGCCTTTCCGCTGACTGGATAGCACGCAACAAAAGCTTTTCACCTCGGTACACATGACGATAAACTAAACTAAACTAAATTACACATGGAAGGAATGTGCAGGATGAACTGCAGATGCTGGTTTAAATCGAAGATAGACAGAAAATGCTGGCGTAACTCAGTGGGACAGGCAGCATCTCGTTTCGGGTAGTCACCCATTCCTTATTTCCAGAGATGCTGCCTGTCCTGCTGAGTTACTCCAGCATTTTGTGTCTACACATGGAAGGATATGTGTCAGGTGCAGTCAAAGGAGGTTAGTTTTACTTGGCAACATATTTGGCAGAGACATTGTGGGCTAAATGGCCTATTCCTGTGCTGTCATGTTCTATGTTCTATATGTGCTTAAGGTGTTTCAGTACCTCAATCCTGCTTCTGTGTTTATGGAAGGGAGTTCATGATTGGAAGGAGCATATACTTAAGGAGTATTGACTGATATTGATCGCATTTGACATGTACTGTAGATGAAGCAAGCACTCCCCCATTATTGATAATGTGAGCAATTATTTGTTAAAAATGTCTCATACTCAAATTGATATTCATTTATGTATAAGAAGAAAAAATATTACTCCAGTTTGAAAGTCTCCACTTTGATCTGATCTGTAGTATTGATTTGGCTTTTCTTTTGATTAGAGCCACTCATTATCGAAATCTCAGTGAAACTTGAGACATGGGTTGTGGACATGGTATATGAAATTTGCTGCCGGAGGCAGGTACTATCACGATATTTAGAAAATGTTTGGACAGGTACATGGATAGGATAGGTTCAGGGGCCAAATGCAAAGAGGTGGGACTAGTGTGGATGGGGCTGTCAGGGTGGGTAACTTGGGCCAAAGGGCATGTTTTCATGTTGTATGACTCTATGTCGCTCTATACCTCGATATGAATTGGATTAAACCTCCAAGTGTTCCCAGATGCCTTCTGCCCTTTTTAGCTTGTAGATGCTGGAGATACCATGAATTTAGGTGCTGCCCACATTTAGGGATAGAACATAGAAAATAGCAAATAGCACATGAACATTCCCCTTAGCACACAATGTATGTGCCAAACATGATGCCAAGACCAACCCTTATTGGCCTGCACGTGATTCATATCCCTCCATTTCCTGCATACCCATGTGCTTATCAAAAGGCCTCTTTAGTGCCTCTTATCTTATCTGCTTCCACTACTACCCTTGGCAGCATGTTCCAGGAACCCCCCAACCTGTCCTGTAAACCTATAAACTTTGCCACTCTCACCTTACATAGAAAATAGGTGCAGGAGTAGGCCATTCGGCCCTTGGAGCCTGCACCGCCATTCAATATGATCATGGCTGATCATCCAACTCAGTATCCCGTACCTGCCTTCTCTCCATACCCCCTGATCCCTTTAGCCACAAGGGCCACATCTAACTCCCTCTTAAATATTGCCAATGTACAGGCCTCAACTACCTTCTGTGGCAGAGAATTCCAGAGATTCACCACTCTCTGTTTTAAAAATGTTTTTCTCATCTCGGTCCTAAAAGATTTCCCCCTTATCCTTAAACTGTGACCCCTTGTTCTGGACTTCCCTTAAAGCTAAGTATTTGATAATTCCATCGTGGGAAAAGGTCCTGATCATTGCCTCTCATTATTTTATCTACTTCTATCAGGTCTGCCCGTAACCTCCTTAATTACTCAAGAATCCTTGGACAGATGCTGCAGTGAATGTTGCTGAAGGCACACAATTGCAAGCAGTAAATGTTTAGGAAGGTGCATTTGATGCCAATCTAGTGGATGGCTTTATCCTGGTTAGTGCTGAACTTCCTGGCATTATGGAGTCTAGTTTTTGTTAGTGTAGAGATGGAAACAGGCCCTTGGCCCACCGAGTCCACGCCAAACATTGATCACCCGTTCACATTAGTTCCATGTTATCCCAACTTTCTCATCCACTCCCTACACACTGGGAGCAAGTTACAGAGGCTAATTAAACTATACAACCCTGCACGACTTTGGGATGCAGGAGAAAACCGGAGCACCTGGAGAAAACCCACGCGGTCACAGAGAGAACATGCAAATTTCACACACAGGCAGCATCTGAGGTCAGGACCGGACCTGGGTCTCTGGTGCTGTGAAATAGCAGCTCTATCAGCTGCCCCACTGTTCTGCTCTCATATAGACCTTATTTCTATATCCAGCAAATCCCCAACCCAGTTGGAAGGAGTTAATTAAAAAGCTTTTCACTGTACACATGACAATAAACTAAACTAAATAATGCGCCTGAGGAGATTGCAGTGGCAGCTGAGATTCAGAAAAACAGCTTGTTTACCTTTGTTGATGAAAGAACCAAGTTTTCTGCAATGCATAAAGTCTGCTTACAAAAGCAAATGTAGAATGAATCAGATTAGCAATTTCTTGAGTCTGGTGAAATACTTGCAAGGTCAGGGCGCGAATATGAAGGACTTCGCTCACTGAATCAATGCACTCAAAAAAGGCTCTTCTCTTCCAAAGTCTATAATAAAACACATGGGAACACTCAGATGCTGCAATATTGGTTGTAAACAAAGTTAAGCAAAGTTAAATAAAACATGGATAGGGTGCATGCATGGAGTCTTTTACCCAGAGTAGGGGAATCAAGGACCAGAGGACAAAGGTTTAAGGTGAGACAGGAAAGATTTCATAGGGATCTGAGGGGCAACATTTTCACACAGACGTTGGTGGATATATGGAATGAACTGCCAGAAAAGGTAGTTGAGGCAGGTACTATAACAATATTTAAAAGACATTTGGACAGGTACATGGATAGGAAAGGAATATGGGCAGATGGAACAAGCGTAGATGGCGTATCTTGCTCGGCATGGGCAAGTTGGGACGAACGGCCTGTTTCCATGCTGCATGACTCTATTAAGATTCATTCCTATAATGTTTTCAACCATTGCTAAAAGGAAGATCACAAGGAACTGCAAATGTTACAACAACAAAAAAGACCCAAAGTGCTGGAGTAACTCAACAGGTCAATAAAAAAAAAGATACAAAGTGACACGCTGAGTTACTCCAGCATTTTGTGTCTTTATTTATAGAATTGGAAGACTGGACATTAAAATAATGGCATGCAACAAGGGCACAGTGGTAGAGTTAATGCCTTACACTGCCAGAGTCCCAGGTTCAATCCTGACAATTGCTGCTGTCTGTACGGAGTTTATACGTTCTCCCTCTGACCTGCGTGGGTTTTCTCTGAGTTCTGGTTTCCTCTCACACTCCAAATACGTACAGTTAATTGGTTTCAGTAAAATTGTAAATTGTCCTTAGTGTGTAGGATAGTGTTAATGTACAGAATCATAATGTGCGGTATATATAATCACTGTCAGTAAAGACGATGGGCTGAAAGACCTATTTCAACACTGTATCTCTAAACTAAACTAAACTAAACATGTTATAGGGCGACTTTAAGTTTATGACTGGGAAGTATCTAAACCCTTAGCAAAATTAAGAAGCGACCATAATTCTATGAAAATAATTCATATGAATTCCTATGAAATTGTTAGAAAAAAACCCAGCAGATACTGAAAATTGAAATAAAAATAGAAAATGCCAAACATTTTGAGCATCAACTGTGGGGAGTGGCAGGCAGTGGCAAGTGGAGTGCCGCAAGGCTCGGTGTTGGGGCCGCAACTGTTTACCATATATATTAATGATTTGGACGAGGGAATTAGGAGCAACACTAGCAAGTTTGCGGATGACACAAAGCTGGGTGGCAATGTGAACTGTGAAGAGGATGTTAGGAGGTTGCAGGGTGACCTGGACAGGTTGAGTGAGTGGGCAGATGCGTGGCAGATGCAGTATAATATAGATAAATGTGAGGTTATCCACTTGGGCGGCAAAAACAAGGGGGCAGATTATTATCTCAATGGGGTTAGGTTAGGTAAGGGGGAGGTGCAGCGAGACCTGGATGTCCCTGTACATCGGTCACTGAAAGTTGGCTTACAGGTACAGCAGGCATTGAAGTAAGCTAATGGAATGTTGGCCTTCATAACAAGAGGATTTCAGTATTGGAGTAAAGAGGTTCTTCTGCAGTTGTATCACATCTGGAGTATTGTGTACAGTTTTGGTCTCCTAATTTGAGGAAGGACATCCTTGAGATTGAGGCAGTGCAGCGTAGGTTCACGAGATTGATCCCTGGGATGGCGGGGTGTCATATGAGGAAAGATTGAAAAAACTAGGCTTGTATTCACTGGAGTTTAGAAGGATGGTGGGGGATCTTATATAAACATATAAAATTATAAAAGGACTGGACCAACTAGATGCCAGAATTTTTTTCCAATGTTGGGCAAGTCCAGAACCAGAGGCCACAGTCTTAGAATAAAGGGGAGGTCATTTAAGACTGAGGTGAGAAAAATATTTTTCACCCAGAGAGTTGTGAATTTATGGAATTCCCTGCCACAGAGGGCAGTGGAGGCCAAATCATTGGATGGATTTAAGAGAGAGTTAGATAGAGGTCTAGAGGCAAGTGGAGTCAAGGGATATGGGAAGAAGGCTGGCACGGGTTATTGATAGGGGGCGATTAGCCATGATCATAATGAATGGCAGTGCTGGCTCCTGCACCTATTTTCTATGTTTCTCTGTTTCTATGAGAGAGAAACAGAAACTAATGTTTTAAGTGAATGACCCGACATCAAAGTTACTCCAGAGGACGGCATGAGAATTAGAACAAATTCAAGAAAGTAATTTTGAAGTGTGTTTTACACATCATCATGAATATTAAGAAAGAGAAAAATAGAATATCTGGAATCCTATAAAAGAGAAGCATTGCATCTGATGAGTGTTTAACAGAATGAATTAATTTGACGGTATGATAAATATTTGAACCAATGAAGGAATCAATCAATAAATCAAACATGAATAGACTGAAGATTGGAGGTACACAAAAATGCTGGAGAAACTCAGCGGGTGCAGCAGCATCTATGGAGCGAAGGAAATAGGCGACGTTTCGGGCCGAAACCCTTCACGGGCCTATTTCCTTCGCTCCATAGATGCTGCTGTACCCGCTGAGTTTCTCCAGCATTTTTGTGTACCTTTGATCTTCCAGCATCTGCAGTTCCTTCTTGAACACAACAGACTGAAGATTGGTCCTGACTGAAAAAGTTGTTGAATCATTTCCTCCAGAGTTACTGCCTGAACCGCTGAGTAACTCCAGCACTTTGTGTCCTTCAGAGATGCTGCCTGACCTGCCAAGTTAAGCCACCACTGTCACTTTTGTCAAATAAGATGATGTTACCATTCATGGTAATTGGGCAATTGGAAAAATGGGAACAGAACATACTAAATGAATGGCAGAAACTCAAAATAATGTCTGTTAGATAATCAACTGGTGAAATCAGAACATAATGCACCATAAAAGAAGAGCATCCAATCCATCCAGGCTGACTAAAAAGAGCTATCCCACCAAATTCCACCTTACAATTATTTAGTGTGAAACCTTGAATGTTCTGGCCTTACAAACGCATCTTCAAGGGTTTGGGAATTTGATCAACGTTTCTGCTTTTAGTATGCTCTTCATCTTTGAGTTTCAGATGTCCATCAACTATGACTGAAAAATTCTGCCCCCATTTATCTGCCAATTATATAAAATCTACACCCTCGAAAATTATTGACCATCCTACCATGCAAAATAGGTCCCCACTCATTCCATCCAAGCCACATTATTAATTTTTTCTACTGTTTCTCTGATTCAAATAAAAATAAATTCAGTCAAAACAAATATTTCACATGGCTAAAATTCTTCAGTTCTTGCAGTGTCCTTTAAATGTTCCCTTTATTATCTGATACGCACAATATCTTTGGGCTAACTGTTTTTTATTCAGTTGTGGTATAGTCTCTTTGTTCCTAATTCTATGCATTGGCAATATATATGCTGCCTACAGTATGTCTTAACTGCCACCCTCAGGGATGTGTGGAAATGCATTTTGGGTCTCTTGACACCTCTCCTTGTTGTTACTCTCCAAATATATTACCTTACATTAAAGTCATAGATTCATGGAGCAATCCAGCACAGAAACAGCCCCATTGGCCCATGGAGTCTGCACCGACTATCAACCACTCACTTGCAATAATTCTACATGAATCCCACATTATTATTAACTCCCTCTGGAATCTCCCACTCACCTATACACCTATACACAAGACCTCATGTCTTTGGGATGTGGGAGTATGATGGAGCATCTGGAAGAAGTCTGAGTACCTGGGCAAAATCTATACAGTTGCAGGGAGAATGTATAAACTCCATAAACTGAGCAGAGAATACAAAGCACAGGAGTAACTCAATTGGTCAGGCAGCACTTGTCGAGGCAGCCTGCATCGTCGGAGACCCACTACACCCAGGCCACACACTAATATCACTCTTGACATCGGGAAGGAGGCTGAAAACTAAAGTCCAGTTTCAGGAGCATCTTCTTCCCTATAGCCATCAGCCTACACTACACTAAGCACTAGAAGCTCCAAATAAGCTCTGAACTACTTAACTTGGGGGCATAGGTTTTGTCTTTTTGCACTATTACTGTTTGTTTATATGTGTGTGTGCATGTGTATATCAATATATATATACTGAACTTGTATTTTCTTATTTATTATATTGTCCACAGATTACCATGTTTACATATTCTATTGTGCTGCTGCAAGTAAGAATTGCATTGTTCTGTTTGGGACATATGACAATAAAGCACTCTCTCTCTTGAGGTCAATGATAGCCGATGTTTCGCATTGGGACTGGAAAGGTTTGAAGGATCCTCATCTGAAATGTCACCTGTCCATGTCTTTCAGAGATGCTGCCTGACCCACTAAGTTACTCCAGTTCTTTGCAAGATCCCAGCATCTACAGTTCATTGTGTCTGCATATAGAAACCATTCTAGGTCAGGATTGAACCAATATCTATGAGGACCTCTGTAAAATGGTATTTATGGAATATCATTTGCCATTTGTCTACCTACTTGACCAGGCAATTGAGATATTCCTGCAATCTGCAACTTTCTTGCTTCCAATCAACCAAATAGCCAATAAATGTGCAAATGTCTCAGTCTTTAGACTTTAGACTTTAGAGATAGAGTGTGGAAACAGGCCCCTCAGCCCACCAAGTCCATGTCGACCAGCGATCACCCCATACACTAGCATTATCCTACACGCTAGGAACAATTTCCAATTTTACCAAAGCCCATTAACCAATAAATCCGGAGAAAACCCATGCGGTCACAGGGAGAATGTACAAATTCCGTACAGCCAACAGCCGTAGTAAAGATCAAACCCAGGTCTCTAGTGCTGTGAGGAAGCAACTCTCCCACTGCGCCACCCCGATAATGCCCAATTACCACGAATAGTACCATCATCTTATTTAACAAAACTGAAAGTGCTGGAGTAACTCAGTGGTTCAGGCAGCATGTTTGGACGGAATGAATCTGGACGGAATGAATCGACAACCTTTCGGGTCAGGACCCTTTATCAATCTGTTCATTTTTGATTCATTGATTGAGTACTGCTCCGCGGCTGCCTATATAAATCTGAAAAAGTAAATGTGTTCATATTCAGACTTTCTCAGTCCCATTGTGAAAGCGTTACATAAAAAAAAAATGATTATTACTCTTTGTTTTTCACCATTAGAGACAAATTTATATCCAATTCTCTGTCACAATGTCACGTAGTGTCCGACTTGCAAAATAGGACATAATAATATCTTTAAAACATTTTTTTAATTGTCGTTTGCCTTGTTGAAATCAACATAGACAACACCAAGTGTATAACATTCATTGAATTTTTTCACTGACATAAGAAAATCAATTGAGTCAGTTAGATACAAATAGAGCTAAGTCAAATTTCTCCCAAAATATTATCTAGGCTGACTAACTTGAATTATTGATCTGTTCTCTTCTTGCTTGTTACAACAATGGTACATTGTTGGGTAGTATTCTGGTCTTGACACCACACTACAGAGAGGAATGGAAATTAATGATCAGAACCTCACTATTTCTCCTCTGCAGGCCTTACAACATGAGATATTTTATCCGTGTCTGCTGATTTATCAATTTTCAAAATAGATGGCAGCACAGTTGGTAGAGTTGCTGCCTTTACAGTGTCAGAGACCAGATTTCAATCCTGACTATGGGTGTTGTCAATACAGAGTTTGCACATTCTCCCTGTGTAGGTTTTCTTTGGGTGCTCTGGTTTTCTCCCACATTCCAAAGATGTGCAGGTTTGTGGTTTAATTGGCTACTGTAAGTTGTCCTCAGAGTGTAGGATAGAACTAGTGTACGGGGTAATTGTTGGTTGGTATGAACTCGGTGGGCTGTAGGGCCTGTTTCCATGCTGCAGTATCTCTAAAATTAAAACTAATACTAAAACTGAAACAAAATCAAAATGCTAACTCCTTCCATCCCGGAATGGCACCATTCGGCGCCGCCGTTTTGGCGCTGCCGTTTCGGCGCCTCTGTTTCGGGGTGTTAGAGTTAGGGTTAGGGTATGGGTTAGGGTTAGGGTTAGGGTGCCACAGCGGTGGGCCAGTGAAAACCAATTTCCAAACTTGTTAACATAAAGCTAATCTCACTTGCAATATCCTTGGCATAGGAACTTCTTGCAGAGGGTGATGAATCTCTGGAATTCACTATCCCGGAGTATTGTGACGCATGGAACACTTTTATTTATCTGGAGGCATTTACAGAGGTTAGGGTTAGGGTTAGGGTTCTGATGAGTACAGATATTATAAACGAAGGCGGCGAAACAGCGCCGCCGAAACAGCAGCGCCGAATCGGCGGCTCCGGAACGGCAGCGCCGAAAAGTACCCGACCCCTTCCATCCCACCTAAGATTTGCTCTCTAACTAGTAGTTACGATCCTCTGTCATATTGTTTTGAACTGAAAATAGAATACAAACCATTAGAGCAAAGGAACAGACCACAATGTTTGTGCCAAACCTGATGCCTGACTAAACTAATCTCCGCTGCATGCACGTGATCCATGTTGCTCCATTCCCTGCATTCTCACGTGCCTATCTAAAATCCCCTTAAACATCACTATCGTATCTGTTTCCGCCACCACCAACCCTGGCAGCACGTTCCAGGCACCCACCACCGGCTGTGTAAAAAAACATGTCCTGCACATCGCCCATTTGTCACACTGCCAGAGGCTCGAGTTCGATCATGACGTTGGGTGCTGCTGTATGGAGTTTGCACGTTCAGCCTGCGACTGCATGGGTTTCCTCTCGGTGCTCCTGTTTCCTCACACATTCCAGAGACATACGGTTTTATAGGTTAATTGGTCTCTGTAAATTGCTCAAAATGTGTAGGGAATAGATGCAAAGGTGGGATAATATAGAACTATTGTGAACAAGTGATCGATTGTCGATGTTGATCTGGTGAGCCAAAGGGGTCTTTTTCCATGCTGTATCTATAAACTAAACTAAACTTTCCACTTCTCACCTTAAAATTATGCCTTTCGACTTACTTTACTTTGGAGATTGAGCGTGGAAACAGGACCTTCGGCCCACTGAATCCGCATTGACCAGTAATTACCCTGTACACTCGCACTATCCTGCACACTAGGGTCAATTTTACCAAAGCCAATTAACCTACAAACTTGTATGTCTTTGGAGAGTGGGAGCACCCAGAGGAAACCCACGCACTCACAGGGAGAACGTGTAAACTCCGCACGGACAGCACCCATAGTCAGGAACGAACTTGAGTCTCTGGCACTGTAAGGCAGCAACTCGACTGATGCTCCCCTGTGCTGCCCCCATGACCTCATGTATTTCTCATCAATTTTGTACTCGCTAGAATTTAGAAGATTGAGGGGGAATCTTATAGAAACTTACAAAATTCTTAAGGGGTTGGACAGGCTAGATGCAGGAAGATTGTTCCCGATGTTGGGGAAGTCCAGAACAAGGGGTCACAGTTTAAGGATAAGGGGGAAATCTTTTAGGACCGAGATGAGAAAAACATTTTTCGCACAGAGAGTGGTGAATCTGTGGAATTCTCTGCCACAAAAGGTAGTTGAGGCCAGTTCATTAGCTATATTTAAGAGTGAGTTAGATGTGGCCCATGTGGCTAAACGTATCAGAGGGTATGGAGATAAGGCAGGTACAGGATACTGAGTTGGATGATCAGCCATGATCATATTGAATGGCGGTGCAGGCTTGAAGGGCCGAATGGCCTACTCGTGCACCTATTTTCTATGTTTCTATGTAAATTTGCCTATGTATTTCTCCTCAGACTCATAAATTGAGGTCTGTAATATAATCTCAGTTGTTTATTTTGTTCTACGTTGCATTGATATTTTTGTAGTTCTATCCTTTTGACCCCTTTCTCTGGATGTGATTATAAGCTCATCTTTCTCCAGTATGACTGGATTCCTATTTACTGCAAATCTGTGCATCTAGCATTAGGAAGCTTGGAAATCAAAGTGCGGATGCTTGCTGATTTTTCAGGGTAATTGATATTACTATTTAACAATGGCAGTGGCATGTCTCATAATTATCTTAGCTGCTGAATAAGACTCATTGTTCTTCTCGTGTTTGCCTGGAAGAAATCATGTTATTAGTCCAGTTGAAGAGAGAAAATGTAATTCTGTTCAAGAAGTTTTGCCTTCATTTTAAACCTCAGCTGTGGCTCGGTGATTGTACACTCTGATGGAACAGGTATTAAGTTCAAGTCCCACTTCAGATTGTTACAAAGTTACCAAGGATACGCCGCATTGTTGGTGCTGTTCATTTGAAGATGAGATGTTAGACCGCTCTTACATATTGATTTTCTTTTTCACCATTCGTTATATTCATTCACATGGAATTCAATACAGCAATGATATATTTGGAGAGGGTAAACAAGGCAATGTACAGAACAACATTGCCTAATGATACAAAATGGACCTCACTGTCAAGACCAATATTTAATGACTAACATAATTGCTTTTGAAAATATGAGGAAGAACTGCTTTCTTGATTTAGATTCATAGAGTCGGCATGGTGGTGCAGAGGTAGAGTTGCCACATTACAACACCAGAGACCCGGGTTCGATCCTAATTACAGGTGCTTGTCTGTACATTCTCCCTGTGACCAGTGTGGGATTTTTCCACAACCTCTGATTTTCTCCCATACTCCAAAGACGTACAGGTTTGTAGGCTAATAGGCTTGGTAAATTTGTAAATTGTGCTTAGTGTGTGTAGGATAATGTGTGTGTGTGGGGATCGCTAGTTGGTGCGGACTCGGTGGGCCAAAGGACCTGTTTCTGCGCTGTATCTCTTAGTTGTATCTAAAGTTGTAAAGTCGTACAGCGTGGAAACAGGCCCCTCGGCCCTACTTGCCCACATCGATCAACATGCCCCATTTACAATAGTCCCACCTGCCTGCATTTGACCCATATCCCTCTAAACCTATCCTATCCATGTACCCGTGTAAATATTTCTTAAATGTCATGATAGTACCTGCCGCAACTACCTCCTCCAGCAGCTCGTTCCATACACCCACCACCCTTTATGTAAAAAAGATTGTTATTAAATCCTTTCACCCCTTTACTGCAATTTATAGAGTCATAGAGACATAGAACAGTACAGCACAGGAACAGGCCCTTTGGCCCACAATGTACGTGCTGCATATTTTGCCAATTTTTACTAATCTCCGCTGCCTGCATGTGATCCATATCCCTCCATTCTCTACATATCCATGTACATGTCCAAAAGCCTCATAAACACCACTATTGTATCTGTCTCTACCACCACCCATGGTAGCGTAATCCAGGCACCCACCACTCTCTCTGTAAACATTTTTCCCTACACATCTCCCGTAACGTTTCCCCATCTTACCTTAAAGCTATGCCCTCTAGTATTTAAAACTTCCACCTTGTGGAAAAGGTCCTGACTGTCTACCCTATCCATGCCTCTCATGATTTTATAAACTTCTATCCGGTCTCTCCTCAACCTCCGACTCTCTTGAGAAAACAATATAAATTGTTAAACCTCTCCTTATAGCTGATGTCTAATTCAGACAGCATTCTCGTATACCTCTTCTACTCCCTCTAAAACCTTCATATCTTTCCTGTAATGGGGCAGCCAGAACTGCACACATGACCCCACATGCTACTTAAGCAAAGTTTTATAAAGAGATATATAGGGTCATTGAATTCTAGATCTTGGAAAGGGGCCCCTTAGCCCAACTTGTCCATGTCAGCCAAGTTGCCTATTAATGCACTAGCCCCTGTAACCTGCATTTGGTCCATATCCCTCTAAAATCCTTCCTATCCATGTACCTGTCCAAATGTATTTTGAATATTATAGTTGTAAAATGTGAAAATTGCATTTATACAACAAACGGATGTGAGAATTTTTTTAGCTCAGATATTCAGCAGGGAAACAGGCCCTTTGGCCCACTGAGTGCACATCAACCATCAATCACCCGTTCACTAGTTCTATGTTATCCCACTTTCTCATCCACACCCTACGCATTCGGGGGCAATTTGCAGAGGGTCAATTAACCCATAAAACCACACATCTTTGGGATGTGGGAGGAAACCGGAGCACCCGGAGGAAACCTACATGGTCACAGGAAGGAGGTGCAAAATCCACACATGGATAGCACCTGAGATCAGGGTCGAACCTGAGCCTCTTGCGCTGTGAGGCAGCAGCTCCACTAAAGATCACTCTTGGAGAAAAGAGCGGAAAGTTTTCACCAGGCTCCTTGCTAATGTTTATTCTGCAATATTGTTACTAAAACAGTTTACCTGTTCATTATCACGTATTGGTAAGAGGGATCTAGCGGAGTGCAAATTGGCTGGTAGTGAATGAGAAGCAGGGTCTGTGTAATCTAGGCCTCTGTGATCACCATTCAGGTGATCATTGATGGAGCAAAAACCTTTCTTGTTTTTCATAAGCTCACAGCATTATGCCTGTGGGAGGGGTTGCACAGCAAGTTATTTTGGTGGCATTATTAACTTATGTACTTTGGGAATCCAGCATTGCTGTGAAATTAGGCAGCCCTGTCATGCTGTTGCCTTTTTCTTTCAATGTGACACCAGCAATTATTTTGAGGCTATGGGGGTTTTTTTTTCAAATGTGTTCTCTGAATAAAATACCAATCTTTCTGTAGTCTTGAAGTGACAGATTCTCAGTTCTGGAAGCAAAAAGAAATGAGACTCCAACAATTTTAATTAATTGTTGGCTTTCGGGTGTTGGATGTTGTTTTCTTAGTTTAGAGATACAGCGTGAGGTAAGGCCCTTTGTTCCACTGAGTCCGTGCTGCCCAGCGATCCCCGCAACACTAACATTATCCTACACTCACCAGAGACAATTTATAATTTTACCAAGCCAAATAGCCTACAAGCCTGTACGCCTTTGGAGTGTAGGAGGAGCTCCCGGAGAAAACCCAAGCAGGACACGGGGAGAACATGCAAACTCTGTACAAACAACACCCATAGTCAGGATCAAACCCAGGTCTCTGGCACCGTGAGGCAGCAACTCTACGGTTGTGCCACCGTGCCGCCCCCTGTATACTGTTTACGCCGTAAGCAGTATACAGAGCCTTAACGATTGGCTGGCTATGCAATAGCATAAAGAATGTTTCAAATTGGAAAAAGAGTAAGTAAATGGAAGGGTCGAGAGGGATATTGGCAAAATGCAGGAAATTTGGAACAGTGCAGGAAGTCAATTTAGGTGGCATGGAAAGGTAGGGCTGAAGGATCTGTTTCTCCATTGTATAATTTGATTACTCTGTGTCTCTTCATAATATCTCTTTGCAGCATTATAAAACTTTGGTTAGGCCTAATTTGAAGTATTATATGTTATATGAGTAGTTGAATGGAATGGTTTAGAGGGATATGGGCCAAATGCAGGCAAATTGGAACAGTTTCTATCCACGTACCCATTCAAGTGTTTTTAAATGTTGGTAAGGGCCTGTCCTACTTACGTGAGTTTTTCGGCGGCTGCCGGTACCCATCATAGTCGCAGCAGGTCGCAGGAATTTTTCAACGAAAAACCAGCGACGACCAGAAAAGATTACGGCTCTTTGGGCGACTACTCACGACCATACAGGCGTCACCTGGCGACATGAAAAAAATTGCATAAGTGGGACAGGCCCTTTAAAGTACCTGCCTCAACTACCTCCTCTGGCAGCTCATTCCATATGCCCATATGCCCATATGTGAAAAAGCTGCCCCCTCAGGTTCCTATTAAATCTTTGCCCTCCAACCTTAAACTTGTAGTCTAGTTCCCCTATCCTGAATAAAGGACTATCAATTCCTCCCATGATTTTGCACACTTCTATAAGACCACTGCTTATCCTTCTGAGCTCCAAGGAATAAAGTCCTAGCTTGCCCCACCCTATAGCTCAATCCACCAAGTCCTGGCAACATCTTCGTAAATCTTCTCTGCACTCTTTCCACCTTAATAGAATTAAGATTAAACTTTAACTTTACTTTAGAGATGCAAATCAGAAACAGACCCTTCCACCCGCCAAATCCACGCCGACCAGCGATCACTAGCACTACCCTACACACTAGGGATAAGTTACATTTTCACCAACATTTTCAGGTCTTTGGAGTGTAGGAGGAAACCGAATACCCGGGGAAAACCCACGCGGTCATAGGGTGAAGGTACACACTCCGTACAATCAGCACATGTAGTCAGGATTGAACCAGGGTCTCTGAAGCTGTAAGGCAGCAACTTATCGCCACTGTGCCACCCCTTGTTAAATGTGTAAGACTAATGACTATCATATTGAATAGTGGAGCAGATTTGGCCGATTCCTTCAGTTATTTTTTCACAAAATGTTTTTCCAATGTCTTCTAGTTTCTTATTTCTATTAATAATTTTGCATTCTTATACTGTAAGGACAAACCAGCAACTTTGTTTTTCATATACTTGTAGAAGCTCTTGTATACATTTCTAGCTTGCTGTCATAATCTATTGTCGGCCTCTTTTTTGAAGTCAAACATTGTTGATTTCTTAAATACTTTTTATCACCAGGGTTACCAATAATCGTTGCAAAGTTGTCTGTCTTTTCTTTCATTATGCTATCTTCTTTCTTTGTAGCTTTGTACTTTTGAAGTTATATTTTTGTTGAGAATTCGACTTTAGACTATATTTCAGACTTTAGAGATGTAATGTGGAAACAGGCCCTTCGGCCCACCAAATCTGCGCCGATTTGTTTTGCACTATATTATTTTTTTTATTAATAGAACTTAGAAACAGAGAAAATAGATGCAGGAGGAGGCCATTCGGCCCTTCGAGCCAGCACCGCCATTCATTGTGATCATGGCTGATCATCCCCAATCAATAACCCGTGCCTGCCTTCTCCCCATATCCCTTGAATCCACTAGCCCCTAGAGCTCTAACTCTCTCTTAAATCCATCCAGTGACCTCACCTCCACTGCCCTCTGTGGCAGGGAATTCCACAAAAACTTCTTTTAAAATCTTTATTTATTATATTATCTATTTAGTACTGTTTCTGGGCAGTGGACAGGTGCTTTAGACCTGCACGGGAAGGTATATGCTCCCGCCCCCATGAGTCTCGGGCAGATGGGGCTCGTCAGCCTGGGAGGGGGGTCAATCTAGGAGAGGGAAAACTCTTATTTAAAACCTCCACTGCCTTGTGGCCATATCCAGTCATGGAAAAGGCTCCTAGAGTAGACCTCAAGAAAATCCGGAGTCGGAGCCCTTAAGGTAGTTCCTCGTTGTCTACAACCTCGCTCTGGCAGCTCCTGCGACGGCGCTGGTGCCAAACTGTAACGGCCCTGCTATTCCTTTGGATCGATCAGCGACGTGGAGAGGGGGGAAGTGCTGCATGGGCAACAGCCTGTCCTCCATATGACATTGCCCAGCTTGCATCCGACCACACATCACCTCCAAACTAGGATGCATCACCCATAGTCAGTCATGACCGAGGGGGGGGGGAGCTAGTATACTGTTTACAAACCAGAAAATGTCATTGTTCCAGTTTGGTACATATGCCAATTTAACAATCTTGACTCTTCACTTCCGACCCTCTTGAACTCAGGCAACATCTATCGAGGGAACTGATAGGTGACGTTTCAGGTCTGTACACTCCTTCAGACTGATTGACCCCAACATTCCCTCCACAGATGCTGCTCTGAGTTACACGAGCAATTTGTGCTTTGTTCAAGATTTCAGCGCCTCCATAATAGACCCATTCCCTGCTCAATGTCACAGGATATCATTCTAAGAAATTCTAAGAAATTGCTCAAACAACATAGTCCTCAAACCCTTCTCACCCTGGACACAAACTCTTTGAATCACTTCCCTCTGGAAGGCAACTCCGGACTGTCAAAGGTGTCATAGCCAGACATAAAAACAGTTTTTATCCATGAGTAATTGCTCTACTCAACAGCCAAAAATCTGTGGGCTCCCTTTGATCTGGTATTTTGTTGGTTCACATGCTTGATCAATGGTGTTTTATCATTAATGTTTTATTATTATTAATGTTTAGTATTTTCTGAGTCATTCGTAACTGTCACTGTATGTCATGTTGTTACTTGTGGGCGGAGCACCAAGGAAAATTCCTTGTATGTGAATACTTGGCCAATAAACTTACTTACTTAATTAGAATTTCTCTTGAGATCACACCTACCCAAGCTAACAATTGGCCGACCAGGGAACCACCCTGCCTGACAAATTGCCGGCCCTGATTTGTCCTGGTCATTATTCGCCGTCAGCTCCCTCCCCCCCCCCCCCCCCCCACTTTCAGTCTGAAGAAGGGTCCCGACCCGAAACATCACCTATTTTTTCCTACAAAGATGCTGAGATGCTGCCTGACCTACTGAGTTACTCCAGCACTTTGTGCCTATGTTTGTATGCCTCTACGATCATACCGATTAAATTTCTGTGATCTTGTTGTGAATGTTTTATGCGTTCAGCCAAAGAGACTATATTTTTATTTTTACAGTTTTCCCTATTTTAGATTATATTTACAATCCAATCGCATACTAGTGATCATTATCCATTTCCTCGTCCATTAATTTTAACTCCCACATCATCTTTGGAGTGCATACATCCTTGGTTGCAGGTCACGTATGGTCACGGAACTCTCCCAGGTTCAGGTTTAGGTATAGATTTATTATTGTCACGTGTCAAGGTGCAGTGACAATTTGTTTTGCATGTTCCCCAATCGATATACCTTCCATAGATACAATCCGTTCAAACTCAAGTAAAATAGTTAGAGCAAAGTGGAAGATACAGAGTGCAGAATATAGTTCTCAGCATTGTAGTGCACCAGTTCCATAGACAAAGTCCAATGTTCGTAATGGTGTAGATGTGAATAGGGTAGTACACTGGTTGTTGAATTTGCACTCATCCCTTGCAAGAGACTCAGAGGATAGCAAATGAATTAAGTGTGGTTGGAGGTTCTCAGTGTCCAGCATGAATTATGTAGCTGTCAGATCAATCGAACGGCTGAGGGTGAGAGAAGCAACAAAGGGAAAAGCTATGAGGGCATAGAACCAGAGGGCATTGGTTTCAGGTGGGGGGAAAAGACTTAATAGCAACCCGCAGGGCAACATTTTTACGTAATGGGTGGTACAAGCTGCTGGAGGAGGTAGTTGAGGCAGGTACTATTGCAACGTTTAAGAAACATTTAGCAGGTACATTGATAGGATAGCTTTAGAGGGATGTGAGGCGACCACAGGCCAGTGGAACTATTTTAGATGTGGCATGTTGGTCAGCGTGGGCAAGTTGGGCTGAAGGGTCTGTTTCTAGGCAGTATAACTCTATGACTCTGTGACCTGTCATCATTCACATGAGACTGAAGAAGGGTCCCGAAACATCAACTATCCATGTTTTCCAGGGACGCTGCCTGGCCTGCAGAGTTACTCCGGCACTGTGTCTCAGTCACCCAGCAGTTCTTCATCTGCATTGTTAGGTGTGACAATGTACATGCCTGTGGGTTATTATCATTCTGACACCATCCAGTGTGGGCTGTGTTTACACAGCCTCCTTGGAAGTGTGTGGGTGTAGGATATAACTCGCACCCTGTCTGAAGAAAGGTCCCGACCCAAACCGTTATCTCACATTTTTCTCGAGAGATACCACCTGACCCGCTGAGATACTCCAGCACTTCGTGTCTATCTCATGTTTGCAGGTTAATTGGCTTCTGGGAGAAGGCAAGAGAATGGGCGTGAGAAGGATAGTAAGATCAGACATGATTGAATGGTGGAGTAGACTCGATGGTCTGAATGGTCAAATTCTGTTCCCATGACTTATGAATTAATGAAATTGTCCCTAGTGTACAGATTGAATTAGTGTATGGGTGATTACAGGTCGGCGTGGACACGGTGGGCTGAAGGGCCAGTTTCCATGCTGTGTCTCTAAACTATCTGTGTCTATCTTTGGTACAAATCAGCATATTCTTTGTTTCTAGATCATAAAGTCTATGTGGTGTGACCTATCAATAGTAACAGGATTGTAATGCTACTCATATCTGTCACCTCATGTCGGACACCCCAATCTACAAACTGCCTTCATTATACTAGGGACTTGCAGCTTTGTTTATATCTTTGCACTATATTGTTTCCTTTGTTTCATATTGAACTTCTTGTTGTTTATTATGGTGTCTACTGATCACATACTGTATCTGTTGTGCTGCTGCAAGTAAGAATTTCTTTGTTCTATTTTGGAACATATGTCAATAAACCACTCTTGACTTGACTCTTGGCTCTTGACCATTGAATCAAGGAACTAAATCTCATTCAATGTATAGCGGTGAACCAATTATCTAGAGCAGTAGCAGGCTATATGAAAATGAACTGCCAAACTGTGGGCGGCAGGATGGTGCAATGGTAGAGTTGCTGCCTCACAGTGCCAGAGACCCGGGTTTGATCCTGACTACGGGTGTTGTCTGAACAGAGTTTGTACATTCTCCCTGCGATTACATGGGGTTCCTTCAGGTGCTCCTGGTTCCTTAAATATTCTAAAGGTATTCAGGTGTATACGTTAATTGACCTGTAAATTGTCAAGAAGTGTGTTGGATAGAACTAGTGTACAGGTGATTGTGGTCGGTGCGGACTCGATGGACTGAAGTCCTGTTTCCATGCTGTATCTCAAAACTAAACTAAACTAACCAAAACGAAGTCCAAGTTGCTTTGAGTGCAGCTGGCCATAAAGGCCTGTTGTCCTGGCAGCGTAGCAGGGTTGGCCTGACCAAGCTAAGTTGCAGGTGTCCTCCACCAGTGCTCCACTGCTCCACGCCACTGCAGGCCACATCGGGTCCGCGCTCTCGTTCTCTTGGCTGCCCAATCCAATCGAGCCCCAGATAAAGTTCCATCGGCAAATGGGGTGGTGACATTACTCATTGTTTTCGATTCACCGTGTGCCGCAAATGGCTTGGAAACTCAAAGATGTCACAGACGTAGTGCCAAAGTTTTGTACCGTCAGAACTAGTGGTGCTTCTGCCTCCAGCCTCTTGTGCCTCCATTTTATTGTTTCAGTACAGCTGAACACTGGTGTCCATTCGATCATGTGGAAAATTGCCTTGAGGAGATTTATGAGGATATTGGCAGGAATCGAGGGCCTGAGCTATATGGAGAGTTTGAGCAGGTTGGAACTCTATTCCTTGGACCGCAGGAGGATGAGGGGTGACCTTATAGAGTTGTATAAAATCATGAGAGGAATAGATCGGGTAGGTGCACAGAGTCTCTTGCCCAGAGTTGGGGAATCGAGAACCAGAGGACAGGTTTAAGGTGAGGGGAGTAAGATTTAATAGGAAAATGAGGGGTAACATTTTCACACAAAGGGTGGTGGGTGTATGGAACAAGCTGCCAGATGAGGTAGTTGAGGAAGGGATTACTGCAACGTTTAAGAAACAATAAGCGAGTTCGGTATTCCGAAAAACGCAAGGAATCATGGGATTTGTTAAAGGTCATTCGTGATAAAGAAAAAGCGAATGAAGCACTGGCTGTATAAACTGTGTGTAAATTGTTAAATATTCTACCAATTAATTAATCTAGAATTCTGTCAACTCAATAGCAGACAGGCATCGCTCTTTTATGAACATTAATTCAATCTTATTTCTATCTCACTTCACAAACCCACCCTCTGGTATTCCGCAGAGCCTTTCCCGGCAGCGTCGGACGACTTTCTCTCTCTCTCTCTCTCTCTCTCTCCAAGGGGGTTAACCGACAGCCACTGGATAAGGCGAGAGGTGTAGCTGACAGTCGGGGAACGTGTTCAATAGACAATAGACAATAGGTGCAGGAGTAGGCCATTCGACCATTCGACCCTTCAATGTGATCATGGCTGATCATCCACAATCAGTACCCCGTTCCTGCCTTCTCCCCATATCCCCTGACTCCGCTATCTTTAAGAGCCCTCTCTAGCTCTCTCTTGAAAATATCCAGAGAACTGGCCTCCACTGCCCTCTGAGGCAGAGAATTCCACAGACTCACAACTCTGTGTGCAAAAGTGTTTCCTCAACTCCGTTCTAAATGGCTTATCTCTTATTCTTAAACTGTGGACCCTGGTTCTGGACTTCCCCAACATCGGGAACATGTTTCCTGCCTCTAGCGTGTCCAAACACTTAATAATCTTATATGTTTCAATAAGATATCCTCTCATCCTTCTAAATTCCAGAGTATACAAGCCCAGCCACTCCATTCTCTCAGCATATGACTGTCCTGCCATCCCGGGAATTAACCTTGTGAACCTACACTGCACTCCCTCAATAGCAAGAATGTCCTTCCTCAAATTTGGAGACCAAACCTGCACACAATACTCCAAGTGTGGTCTCACTAATGCCAGTACAAATGCAGAAGGACCTCTTTGCACCTATACTCAACTCCTCTTGTTATGAAGGCCAAAATGCCTCTCACTAATGCCAGTACAAATGCAGAAGGACCTCTTTGCACCTATACTCAACTCCTCTTGTTATGAAGGCCAAAATGCCATTCGCTTTCTTCACTGCCTGCTGTACCTGCATGTTTACTTTAATTGACTGATGAACAAGGACCCCCCACATCCCGTTGTACTTCACCTTTTCCCAACTTGACACCAGTTTTCGGGAGTTGGAGCAGAGTTGAGCTGGAGTTAGCACTGGCTGTAAGCCTGGGGCTGCCCCTGCTCCGGGCCGATGTCCCATCACCCCGGACATCTCTGGCTGCCCCCGGACAGGGATGGGACACTTGGGAGGGGATGGGGCCGGTAGTGCGATCACTTGTTTGCACTTGTTCTACATTATCTAACTCCAGTAGCAGTTCAACAGCACTTGCAGCGCCGGAGACCCAGGTTCGATCCTGACTACGGATGTAACGCAGGTCTGTATATACGCAGCAGCTCAGCTGCCGAGAATGTTTATCTCGAGTGACCTCTGACCTGGGCATGTGCAGTTGAAATACCGAACTCGGTTATTAGACAGGTATATTGATAGGACAGGTATGTGGGCCAAGTGCAGGCATGTGGGATTAGTGTAGAAGGGAAATGTTGGTCGGTGTGGGCAAGTTGGGCTGAAGGGCCTGTTTCCACGCTATATGACTTTATGACTATGACTTGCCCTGTCGCAGAGAGCAGCACATATACAATCTAACTCAAATACAACTTAATCAGACTGTGTTCAGTAATCAGCAGAGACATGGATCCCACTAATAATGCTATCTAGGGACGCCTACTAATAATCTATTTACTGATGCTTAGTTTGAGCGTTGTCAGGACTGTTCTGCTGTGTACTTCTTTAAAGCCTTGCTCCAGACAGGGATGAGAGTAATTTCTATTGATCAAGAGGTGGCACAGTGGCGCAGCAGTGGAGTTTCTGCCTTACAGAACCAGAGACTTGGGTTTGATCCTGACTACAGGTGCACTCTGTATGGAGTTTGTACATTCTCCCCGTGACGGGGGATGAGTTTTCACCGGGTGTTCTGGATTCCTCCCACACCAAGGACGTGCGGGTTTGTAGATCAATTGGCTGTGGTAAGTTGTAAAATTAGCCCTAGTGTGTGTAGGTTAGTGTGTAGGGGTGATCGCTGTTTGGCCTAAACCGAAGCAGCACGCTGTATCTCTAAAGTCTAAAGTGAAGTCATAACTCAGTGACAGCACTGACATTCAACGAGATTTATAAAGGGGGTGCCTTCTTGTGTCGTTTCAATCCTGATTATTGCTGCTGTCTGTCTGGAGTTTGTACTTCTTCCTGTGACTGCGTGGTTTTTTTTGTGTGCTCCGGATTCCTGACATTCACCACTGACGTCCAATGGGATTTATAAAGGGGGCGCCTTCTTGTGTTGTTTCTTAGGACTCGTTTGACAGCTCAACATAATTTAGCAACCTATGTCATCAGCGGGACACAGCGCACTTCTGAAGGTATCACTCAAATGAGACGGCTGTTATGCAACATAAACCAATGTTCTTGTGCATGTAGCAAAATTAACCAGATGTTGGATAGTTAAATGGTAGCTATTGTGACAAAGTTATTTTATGTTGGTTTTTTTTGCATCAAAGAAGAATTTTATACTCAGCAAAATCTCAGCAACGTTCGCAATCCATGGAATATTAAAAAGTCGTGTGTGATTTATCACACATCCAACATGAATAACCATAATACTATTGAAATTGAACTAATTCTCCTTCATGTACTGAGTTGGAATATATGGGATCAAGATTGCCTGCCAATCTCACTACATTGGTACCTGCCTCAGCATGTTGCATTGGATACTGAGTGTTGGTCAAGGTGAGTATAGAAGTTGGGATATCATGTTACAGTTGCATTAGACATCGGTGAGGTCATGTTTAGAATATTGTGTTCAGTTTTGGTCACCATGTTATAGGAAAAGTATTGTCAAGCTGGAAAGAGTGCAGAGAAGATTTACGAGGATGTCAACAGGAAGCGAGGCCCTGAGCTATGGGGAGAGGTCGAGCAGGCTACGGGTTGATTCCTTAGAGCGCAGGAGGATGAGGGGTGGTCTTATAGAGGCGTATATGATCATGAGAGGAATAGATCGAGTAAATGCACACACTTTTGTCAGAATCTAGAATCAGACAACATAGGTTTAAGATGAGGGAGGAAAAGTTAATAGGTACCCAACGGGTAACTTTTTTTACACACGTGATGTCGAAGGCGGTAGTTGAGGCAGGTCCAATTATAATGTTTATGAGGCATTTGGACAGATACATGGATAGGATAGGTTTACAGTGATATGGGGCAAATACGGGCAAATGGGATTAGCGTAGTAGGGGCATCTTGGTCGGCATGGACAAGTTTGGCCAAAGGGCCTGTTTGATTCCATGACTCTCAGGATTGGACAGGCTTTGAGCAGCAATTGGGTTTCAGGTGTCAAATAGTGAATCCCTGTTCTTACAACACCACGATTGTCTTTAATTGTTCAGTTTAGAGTTTAGTTCAGAGATACAGTGTTGCAACAGGCCCTTTGGCCGATCAAGTCTGCACCGACCAGCTATCACCCATACACTAGTTCTATCCAACACATTAGGGACAAATTACAGAAGTTAATTAACCTACAAACCGTCACATCTTTGGAATGTGGGGGGAAACCGTAGCATCGGAGAAAACCCATACGGTCACAGGGAGTACGCACAGACAGCACCGTAGTCAGGATCAAACCTAGATCTCTAGCGCTGTAAGGCTGCAACTCTACCGCTGCACCACTGTGCTGCCCAGATATGGCTCAGAACTGGAGAGACTAAACCTCTCTACCACAGTAAGCAGAAAATAATGCAAGACATTTAAAGAATGTTTCTGTGGACTTAAATAATTAAAACACCATTTAAAAAAAGTCAATGATTAATAAAAAAATTGAAAAGCCATTAATGTACAACAAATTAAAAAAACCCAAAGCAAAACAAAGTAAAATAAATAAATGCAAAACGGAGGAACACAACGGGTCAGGCAGCATCTTTGGGGGAATGGACAGGCAACGTTTTTCGTCGGGGCCTTTTTTCAGATTGATTGCTGTAGGAGGTTCTCGATTCCCCTACACTGTGTAAGAGCCTCTGTGCATTTACCTTATCTATTCATCGCAAGATTTTATGCACGTCGATAAGATCATCCCTCATCCTCCAATGGTCCAACGAATAAAGTCCTAGCCTGCTCAACTTCTCCCTATAGCTCATGCCCCCTCGAGTCCTGGCAATATCCTATCCCAAATGTAATCTGGCAACTGAACCATCCTATCAACAACTAGAGAGTGTCCTGAGCTTCTATCTATTTCATTGGAGACCCTCAAACTAACCGATCAGACTTTTGAGGACTTTATCTTGCATTAAACATTATTCACGCTATCCCTTTATCATGTTTAGTTTAGTTTAGTTTAGTTTAGTTTAGAGATACAGCGTGGAAACAGGCCCTTCGGCACACTGAGTCCGCACCGACCAGCGATCCCCGCACACTAACACTATCCTACACACACTAGGGACAATTTACACATACACCAAGCCAATTAACTTACATACCTGTACATCTTTGGAGTGTGGGAGGAAACCGACGATCTCGGAGAAAACCCACGCAGTCAAACTCCGTACAGACTGCACCCGTAATCGGGATCGAACCTGAGTCTCCGGCCCTGCAAGCGCTGTAAGGCGGCAACTCTACCGTTGCACCACCGTGGCAACCAGTGCACAAGTTATTGTACCATGTGGATGGCCCGATCATAGTCATGTATTGTCTTTCCGTTGATTAGTTAGCACGCAAGTAAAGCTCTTCACTGTACCTAGGTACATGTGACAATGAATTAAATTCAAACTTAAATCTTCTTTGCACCATTTCCAGCTTAACACCATTTTTTCCTAATAACAGGGTGACCAAAGCTGAACACAATACTCTATATGTGGTAGAAATGAGGTGAACACCAGGAGTAGATCGCTCAGTGGAACCACCAGCTAAAGTCAAGTACAACCTGCCCCTTTAACTCAAAACAACTTTATATCCGCCTTTCAGAGGAGCCGTTTCAATTTTGTTCACCTCCCATGCAGGTGTTTGATACTTGAAAGATTTTAATTAAGTCAAAATCATATCCTCTGCAGTTAAGGCCTCACATAAATCTTTCCAACAGGAAGAGGTAGGACAATTTTACAGCCCTCTCAATGTAGCTCCTTTGCTGTGGTTTATTAGCACCTTGGCGCATTGAGAGATTGCACTTTCTTTGGAGAATATTGAAGACATTAAAAAAAAGGTGTCCTTGATCATGAAATTGATTTGGTTGAAATTCTATTCCTCTCCCAGTCTGATGACCTTATGGTCCGATCTCCCCTAAAGCAGATGAATTGGGGAAATTATTATTCAAATCTGCACCAAACCTATTTATCACAATGTACATTTAATTATGAACCTGTACAGTATAATAATGCTCAGCAGTGAGATTTTCATACATTAAGACAAATCTCTAGAGGCACGCCTCAAGGTATGTCTACTTTGAAGAAGTTTAGACTTTAGAGATACAGCACAGAAACAGGCCCCTTCGGTCCATCAGCGCCCACCTGTACTGTAGTACTATACTACACACTAGGAACAATTTACAATTTTCTTTCACTGAAACCAATTAACCTACAAACCCACACGTCTTTGGAGTGTGGGGGAAAACCGGAGCACCCAGGTGAAACCCACGCTGTCACAGAAAGAACGTTCAAACTCTGTACAGATAGCACCCGAAGTCGGGATCGAACCTGGGTTTTTGGCGATGTAAGGCAGCAACTCTGCTGCTGCGCCACCCCTTTCTTTTCATTCAAGATGCTGCTCTGTTACCCTACTGTATAGGTTCTCCTCCTCTCCGATGGGCGTTCTGTGAGACCCTCTTTCATTGCTCCCACACTGTGATTCCTGCTGCCCTCCTGCTCTACGATCATCTTCTGACTCAGTCTGAAGAAGGTTGCCAATCTGAAGCATCACCTGTCCATGTTCTCCAGAATGCTGCCTAACTTGCTAAGTTACTCCAACACTTCATGTCTTATTTTATGTAAATGGGCATCTTTAATTTAGTTTAATTTTAGTTTTAGAGATATAGCGTGGAAACAGGCCGTTTGGCTCACAGAGTCCCCGCCGACCCGTACATTAGTTTTATTTTACAGTCTAGGGACAATTTACAGAAGTCAATTAACCTACAAACCTGCATGACTTTGGAATGTGGGAGGAAACTGGAGCACAGGGAGAACATAAAAACTCTGTACAGCCAGCACCCGTACTCAGGATCGAACCTGAATCTCTGTTGCTGTAAGGCAGCAACTCTTCCGCTGTGCCACATTTCTGTTCCATGTATCTCGTTTTTATTGCAACACTGCAAAATCTCCTCAAGATATGCCTACTTTGAAGATGTTCTCTTTCAATGGGAGTTCTGTGAGACCCTCTCTCACTGCTCTCCCTCTGTGATTCCTGCTGCTCTATCTCCATGTTCTGAGTCTGAAGAAAGGTCTCGACCCGAAACGTCACCTAGCCTTGTTCTCCAGTGATGCTACCTGATCCACTGCGTTATTCCAGTACTTTGTATAATTTCTTTTTAATTATTCTATTATTCTGCAGGAGGCAGGCAATGCTGGCAAAGCAACTATCTGCTGCCCATAGAATATAGAACAGTACAGCACAAGAGCAGGCCCTTCGGCCCACAATGTCTGTGCCCAATATGATGCCGACTGTCACTTAACTACCTGCACATAACTCATATCCCTCCATTCCCTGCATCTCAAAGTGCTTATCCAAAAACCTTTTAAATACCACTAACGTACCTGCTTCAACCACCACTCACCACTCGCTGTGTAAAAAAACTTGCTACTCTCACCTCAAATCTATGCCCTCTGGTATTTGGTATTTCCATCCTGGAAAAAAAAGATTCTGACTGTCTACCTGTCTATGGCTCTCATAATGAAATACTTCTATCACGTCTCCCCGAAGATGTTGTCATTCCAGAGCAATCCAAGTCTGTCCAAAATCTCTCTGCAGCTAATACCCATTAATTCTTGCCATAGAGGGAGTACAGAAAAGGTTCACCAGACTGATTCCTGGGGTGTCAGGACTTTCATATGAAGAAAGACTGGAGACCTTTATCATCTGAAAGTGCTTTATCTAAATGCACGGAGTATTCGAAATAAGATAAATGAATTAACGGTGCAATTAAGTATATATAGATATGATATCGTGGCCATTACGGAGACATGGCTGCAAGGGGATCAGGACTGGGAGTTAAATATAGAGGGGTACTCGACAATTAGGAAAGATAGACAGGAAAGAAAGGGAGGAGGGGTGGCCCTTTAAATAAGGGAGGGAATAACGGCAATAGAGAGGAAGGATATTGCGTTGAAGGATCAGGATAGTGAAACAGCTTGGGTACAGATAGAGAATAACAAGGGGAAAAAAACACTAGTGGGTGTAATTTAGGTGTAATTTAGGTGTAATTTATAGACCTCCAAATAGCTGTGACGCTGTTAGTCAGAACATAAATCTGCAAATAGTTGACGCATGTAAAAAGGGAACTGCTGTAATCATGGGGGACTTCAATTTTCATATTAATTGGGCAAACCAAACTGGGCAGGGTAGACTAGAGGAAGAGTTTATAGAATGTATTAGAGACGGGTTCCTAGAACAGTATGTCACAGAACCGACAAGGGGGGAGGCAATCTTGGATCTGGTCCTGTGTAATGAAGCAGGATTAATTAAAAATGTCATAGTTAGGGACTCGTTGGGAACAAGTGACCACAATATGGTCGAATTCCATATTCAAATAGAAGGGGAGCAGGTTGAAACTCAGGCTAGGGTGCTTAGTCTAAATAAGGGGGATTATGAAGGTATGAGGACTGAGCTGATCAAAGTTGACTGGGATAGCAGACTCAAGAATAAGACGGTACATGAGCAGTGGTGTACGTTTAAGGGTCTACTGTATAACCTTCAAGAAAAATTTATTCCTATGAAGAAAAAAAGGGGTAAGGGTAAGAACAGTCAGCCATGGCTCAGTAAAACTATAAAGGATAGTATTCGGCTGAAGGCAAGGGCATATAAGGTAGCCAGAGATAGTGGGAGGGTAGAGGATTGGGAAGCATTTAAAGGTCAGCAAAAAATAACTAAGAGATTAATTAAGACGGGGAAAATAGACTATGAAAGGAATTTAGCGAACAACATAAAAACTAATAGTAAGAGTTTTTATAGCTATATAAAAAGAAAAAGGGTGGCTAAGGTGAACGTTGGTCCATTGGAGGGTGAGACTGGAGAGTTGTTGGTGGGGAACATGGAAATGGCAAAGGCATTAAACGAGTATTTTGTATCAGTCTTCACCATAGAAGACACAAAAAATATTCCAACGCTGGATAAACAGGGGGCGGTAGGAATGGAGGAGCTAAATACTATTAAGATCACCAAGGAGGTGGTATTAGGGAAATTAATGAGACTGAAGGAGGATAAATCCCCTGGGCCTGATGGATTACATCCAAGGGTCTTGAGGGAGATAGCGGTGGGGATTGTGGATGCATTGGTGATAATTTTCCAAAACTCCCTGGAGGCAGGAACGGTCCCAGTGGATTGGAAAATGGCCAATGTAACACCTATATTTAAAAAAGGAAGTAAACAGAAGGCGGGTAACTATAGACCGGTTAGTCTAACATCGGTGGTGGGTAAAATGTTAGAGACAATTATTAAAGAAACACTAACGGGGCACTTGGATAAACATGACTTCATCGGACAGAACCAGCATGGTTTTGTGAAGGGGAAGTCCTGTTTAACGAATCTGCTCGAATTCTTTGAGGAAGTAACAACCCGGGTGGATAAAGGGGAACCGGTGGATGTGGTATACTTGGACTTCCAAAAGGCTTTTGACAAGGTGCCACATAAGAGACTATTGCTAAAAATAAAAAATTATGGGATTGGGGGTAATATATTAGCATGGGTAGAGGATTGGCTAACAAATAGGAAGCAGAGAGTGGGGAAAAATGGTTCATACTCGGGATGGCAACCGGTAACTAGCGGGGTTCTGCAAGGGTCGGTGCTGGGACCCCAGTTGTTCACAATTTATATAAATGATTTGGAGGAGGGAACCAAGTGTAATATATCAAAATTTGCGGACGATACAAAAATGGGAGGAAAAGTAGGGGATGAGGAGGATAGGAAGAGTCTGCAAAAGGATATAGATAAGCTAGGTGAGTGGGCAACAACTTGGCAGATGAAATTTAATACTAATAAATGTGAAGTCATTCACTTTGGGAAAAAAAATGATAGGGCAAGTTATTTTCTAAATGAGGAGGAGCTGCGTTGTAATGCAACGCAAAGGGATCTAGGGGTATTAGTACATGAATCACTAAAAGTTAGTATGCAGGTGCAGCAAGCAATCAGGAAGGCCAATGGAGTTTTGGCCTTTATTGCTAGGGGGATTGAGTATAAAAACACGGAGGTCTTGCTGCAGCTGTACACAGTATTAGTGAGACCACATTTGGAATACTGTGTACAGTTCTGGGGTCCATACTTAAGAAAGGATGTACTAGCCCTGGAGGCAGTGCAGCGAAGGTTTACAAGATTAATTCCTGCAATGAGGGGATTGACATATGAGGAAAGGTTAAGTAGGCTGGAACTCTACTCTTTGGAGTTTAGAAGAATGAGAGGCGATCTCATTGAAACATATAAGATCGTGAGGGGCCTTGATCGGGTGGATGCACCGAGGATGTTCCCAATGATCGGGGAAACTAGAACTAGGGGACATAGTTGCAGAATAAGGGGGGGCTCTTTTAAAACTGAGATGAGGAAGAACTTCTTCACCCAGAGGGTGGTTAATTTATGGAATTCACTGCCCCAGGGAGCAGTGGAAGCAGAAACGTTAAATATATTTAAGACTAAAATAGATGGTTTTTTAGCTGCCAAGGGGATAAGGGGCTACGGGGAGAGGGCAGGGATATGGACCTAGGTATGGTTAGTATAGTAAGACCTGAGTGATCTCCTGGACAAGTGTCGATCGCCTGGATTGGGGTCGGAGAGGAATTTCCCGGATTTTTTTCCCGAATTGGACCTGGGTTTTTATCCGGTTTTTTGCCTCCCCCAGGAGATCACGAGGTTCTTGGGGTGGAGAGGGGTGATAGCGGTATAAAGGGGAGGGTAGTGTCTTGTGTTCTGTGTCTTGTGTCTACTGTTTGTGGGTAAGTGTGTCTGTTTAGTGTTCAGCCATGAGCGAATGGCGGTGCGGGCTCGACGGACCTGGTGGTCTACTCTCGCACCTACTTTCTATGTTTCTATGTTTCTATGGATAGACTCGGCCTGTACTCGCTAGAATTTAGAAGATTGAGGGGGGATCTTATAGAAACTTACAAAATTCTTAAGGGGTTGGACAGGCTAGATGCAGGAAGATTGTTCCCGATGTTGGGGGAGTCCAGAACAAGGGGTCACAGTTTAAGGATAAGGGGGATGTCTTTTAGGACCGAGATGAGAAAAACATTTTTCACACAGAGAGTGGTGAATCTCTGGAATTCTCTGCCACAGAAGGTAGTTGAGGCCAGTTCATTGGCTATATTTAAGATGTGGCCCGTGGGGATCAGGGGGTATGGAGAGAAGGCAGGTACGGTATACTGAGTTGGATGATCAGCCATGATCATATTGAATGGCGGTGCAGGCTCGAAGGGCCGAATCTCCTGCACCTATTTTCTATGTTTTTATCTTTCTATCCAGTCATCATTCTGGTAAACCTCCTCTGAACCCTTTCTAAAGCCTCCACATCCTTCCTGTGATGGGGTGAATAGAACTGAACAGAACTGCATGTAATAATCCAAATGCGGCCTGACCAAAGTTTTTACTTTAGACTTTAGACTTTAGAGATATAGCATGCGAGGTTGTTGCATTATATTGGAGATGGGTCTGTCTGCATTTACCTCTTGACCAGCGCCAAATGAGTCATGAGAAACATCACAAGAAGGTGCCCTCTCTCTCTACCCCTCCCCCACCCAAGCATACAAACTCCGTACAGACGGGACTCATAGTCAGGATTGAACCCGGCTCTCTGGCGCTGTAAGTCAGAAGCTCTACCGCTGCGTTGCCATACCATCTTACTGAATGGAAAAGCAGACAGGAGGGGATGAGTGGCCTACTCCCGCTCCAAGTGTAGGTATATTTCACAAGACCGATTGTTTCTGAATAGGACATGGCTAAAATGGAAGAAATAGTTTCACAGTGTGAGGATAAGGGGTTAACATTTTGTGATTGAGATGAAGAGAATGCCTTCACGGAGACAGTTCTGACTTTCAATTCTCTCAGAGGGCTCTGGATGCTCCGTGATTGATTACACTTTTGGCTGATATAGATCGACCGCTGGATATTAAGGAAATGAAGCGTTATAGAGCCGCACAGGAAAGTGGAACTGAGGTGGAAGATCAGCCACAATCTTGCTGAATGGTATTCTGCTGCCTTGTGGATGTAGCCCAGACCAAACAATCTCCCTTCCAGACCACTTCCAAATCACACAAATTAATCTCCCTCCCATCCTCGGCAAGGCCACCAGCATAATCAAGTACCAGTCTCACCTCAGTTACTCCCCCTTCTCCCCTCTCTCATCAGGCAAGTGGTACAGAAGTATGAAAGTGCACACCTCCAGATTCAGGGACAGTTTCTTCCCAGCTGCTATCAGGCCACTGAACCATCCTACCAGCAACTAGAGAGTGGCCTGAGCTACTACCCACCTCATTGAAGACCGTCAGAGTATCTTTAAACGGAATTTACTGGACTTTATCTTGAATTTAATGTTATTCCCTTTATTATGCATCTGTACACTGTGGACGGCTTGATTTTAATCATATATAGTCTTTCCATTGACTGGTGAGCACAAAACAAAAAGCTTTTCACTGTACCTCGGTACAGGTGACAATAAACTAAACTAAACTAAACCACACTCCTGGGATTATTTTGACATTGTTGCTTCTACATCTCATGTTCTTCTGGGAATTTCAGCATGTGGACCTGTTCAGAGGACTGGGATATTATAGCCATTAGGGCGGCACAGTTGCGCAGCGGGTAGAGTTGCTGCCTCACAGCGACAGAGACCCGGGTGCGAAAGTAAAGAGTACACCCATCATACCATACGTGAGTGCAACTGAGTGAAACACAAGCGCAGCAGGTAGTGCTGAAAGAAAAAGACCAGTATGAGTACGATAATGCTAGTATTTGGGGTGATTGCTGGTCGGCGTGGACTCGGTGGGCTGAAGGTCCTGTTTATCTCTAAAGTCTAAAGAGCGGATGGCTGAGGAGGGAAAGTTCTTTAGTTATGTTGACTACTTTCCCAATGAAGTGTTGATGGTCAATGGTCGATGGTGGGAGATTCATCTGTTTGATTGACTGGGCTACATCCACAACACTTCATAATTCTCCAAAAGTTACACAACGATGGACATAGAGGCAACCTAAGTCTTTCATAATTTTAAACACCTTGTTTGGACCTTTTGTGTCACAAAATGAACCTCAGCCCAGCTTTTGTTATGATTAATATTCTCCAGAACTAGTAATATTCTCATTAATATCCACTGCAGCCATTTCCCTGCTGCAATGTGGAAAACTATACTGTACACAATACACGATGAAGCTAGTCATAGTCACAAAGCTATACATCATGGTAACAGGCCCTTCGGCCCAACTTGTTCTTGTTGACCAAATTGGCATTCTGTCCCATTTGCCTTCATTTGGCCCGTTCCTGTGCATTTTTCTGAGAAAATGCCTTTTGGGGCAGTGCAGTGGCATTGCGGTAGAGTTACTGCCTTACAGCGCCAGAGACCCATGTTCAATCCTGACTACAGTCTGTTCGGTGTTTATGCATTCTCCCCGTGACCACCTAGGTTTTCTCCGGGAGCTCCGGTTTCCTCCCACATTCCAAAAACATACAGGTTTGTAGGTTAATTGGCTTCAGTAAGAACTGTAAATTGTCCCTAGTTTGTAGGATAGAGCTAGTGTACGGGGATTGCTGGTCGGCGCGGACTCGGTGGGCCGAAGGGTCTGGTCCCATGTAGAGTCTCCAAACAAACTCAACAAGCTAATTCCAAATTGCATCCGCTTCTATAGCTTTCGCTGGCATTTTATTCTAGATAGAGACTACTGTCTGAGTGAAAATGTTGCAGTGAGGTCCTTCGTAAACCTCTCTCACATTACCCTCTAGTTTCAGAATACTCTACCCTGGGGAATAGATTGTGAGCATTCACCCTACCCATGCCCCAACTGATTTTGTACACTTCAATAAGGTCACACCTCAGCCTTCTAAGCTGCAAAGAGAAAAGTCCCAGACTATCCAACCTCTCCCTGTAACTCAAGTCTGCAAGAACTCGTAACATCCTGCTGAGTCACTTCTGCACCCTATTCGACTTAATTATATTCTTCCTGCAGCTGGGTGACCAGTTCTGCACACAGTACTTCAAGTGTGGTCTCACCAACGACTTGTACAGCTTTATCATGATGTCTTAACATTTGTAGTCAGTGCCTTACTCAATGAAGACAAGCTTGCCGAATGCCTTCTGCACCATCCTGTCCACCTGACGCGCCACTTTGAGGGAACAATGCACCTGTACTCCTAGTTTTCTGTTCTACAACAGTGATGTTCTCCAATGCTCTACATTTTACTGTGTACGTCCTGCCCTGGAGTATCAAGTAACCCATCGTAAACAGGCCCTTTTGCCCAACTTGCCATGCCGACCAAGATGCTCCATTATACTTGTCCCACCTGCCCGCATTTGGCCCATAATTCTCTAACCCCTTCTTATCCACGTTCCTGTTCAAATGTTTTTAAAATGTTGTTCTCGTACCTGCCCCAACTACCCCCTCTGGTAGCTCGTTCCCTATATCCACCACCCTCTGTATGAAAATAGGCCATTGTAACGGGGACTCGCAGAAGTCCAGCCAAAAACTAATCGGACAAGAGTTGTGTGCACTAGACGTGTTTATTCTCTCCAATACAGCTTCCTACTCCCTCAAAGTCACGGGCGTTGCCCGGCCTTAAATGCCAACTCAGGTACAGACCCTTTGACTAGCGACTCCCACACCAAGACACCACCCTCCAGAGCCGATGGTTCGTTGTGCCCTTGGGTTACCACCAGGTGCCGCCACACCATCAGATTCCTATTAATTTTTTCCCTTCTCACCTTAAATCTATGCCCTCTAGTTCTTGCTTTCCCTATCCTGGGAAACAGAACATAATAGTTGTATTAAAAAAAAATAATGTTTGGACAGTCAGAAAATAAATTAAGAGACCCTCTTATAGAGTCATTAAGCACAGAAAGAGGCCCTCTGGCCCATCTGGCCCATGCCGACCAAGATGCCCCATCTACACAAGTCTGACATGCCCATGTTTGGCCCATATCCCTCTAATCCTTTCCTAACTATGTACAGTATCTCTCTAAATGTCTTTTAAATGTTGTTATAGTACCCGCCTCAACTACCTCCTCTGGCAGCTCGTTCCCTATACCCACCACCCTCTGTGTGAAATGGTTGCTTCTTGGGTTCCTATTAGTTCTTTCCCCTCTCACCCTAAACCTATGCCTTCTTGATTCCTCTACTCTAGGTAAAATACTCTGTGCCTTCATCCATTCTGTTCCCCTCGTGATTTTATACATCTTTATAAGATTACCATCAGTCTCTTACACTGTATGGAATAATGTCGTAGCCTTCACTCTGTTTATTTCTTCATTTTATTTGTCATAGGAGAAGAATTATGCCATTTGGCCCATGAAGTCAACTCCACCATTCAATCATGGCTGATTTATCATTTCCTCTCAATCCCATTCTCCTGACATTTCCCCATACCCCCTGACACCTCTGTCATAGAGTTATACTTGCCTCCCATGGCCTTCTGTGGCAATGAATTCCACAGATTCGCCACTCTCTGACTAGAGACTGGGCTTATATTCACTGGAATTTAGGATCATGAGAGGGGATCTTATAGAAACATACAAAATTCTTAAGGGATTGGACAGGCTAGATGCAGGAAAAATGTTCCCCATGTTGGAGGAGTACAGAACTAGGGGTCACAGTTTAAGAATAAAGGGTAGGCCATTTAGAACTTTTTCAGCCAGAGAGTTGTGAATCTGTGGAATTCTCTGCCACAGAAGGCAGTGTAGGTGAATTCACTGGATGTATTCAAGAGAGAGTTAGATATAGCTCTTAGGGCTAATGGAATCAAGGGATATGGGGAGAAAGCAGATACGGGGTACTGATTTTGGATGATCAGCCATGATATTATTGAATGGCGGTGCTGACTTGAAGGGCCAAATGGCCTACTCCTGCACCTATTTTCTATGTTTCTATGTTTCTATGGCTCACGACATGTCCACACAATTGCTCTGTTTTCAAGTTTAACGCTCAGTTTCACTTTGCCTTCAGATCGAGTTAAGGAGGTTGCTTGACTATAAGATTAATAAAATTACAAGGATTTGTTTTAATCACAATTATTTCCACTGCTTTTCCTCTGGATTATGAGAATATGAAATAGCGTTGATTGAATCCCATGTGAATTTGTGAAACATTTTGTGCCAACCTTTACTTCTAATTAATAGCAGAAATAAAAGTTGGCCTTTGGTGCTCAGGCAGATTTGTCACTTCTGGGAAAATTAAAAACCTTGAAAAAAAAAATGATCATCGGTGTCAAAAATCTCATCGATGCAGTGGATTTCGTGTACAATAATTTGTTTTATTGCAGTGTTCTCCATTTTCCTCCACTTGATGAGAAGCATCCGACTTCAATTTGGAGTAATTGAGACAAAGAACTCCAGAGCTAATTTCTCTACTCCAGAAAATTGCCCCCGTTGACATTTTCCAATCAATCTTGATAACACATGTACAGGAAAGTATTGGAAGTGGTTAGAGGCTGAAACAAGAGCTATTAAAGAAATCCAAAATCAGAACATTACACATATGGGTATATGGAATGAGTTGCCAGAGGAGATGGTTCATTCGTCTATATTATAGGAGCAGAATTAGGCCATTTGGCCCATTAAGTCTACTCCACCATTCAATCATGGTTGAACTATCTGCCTCTCTCAACCCCATTCTCCTGCCTTCTTCCCATAATCTCTGACACCCTTACTGATAGAGAATCTGTCAATCTCCAGCTTAAAAATATCCATTGACTTGGCCTCCACAGCCGTCTATGGTAATGAATACCACAGATTCACCACCCTCTGACGAAAATAAATTCCACCTCATCTCCTTTCTAAAGGTACATGCTTTTATTCTGATGCTATGGCCTCTGGTCCTAGACTCTCCCACATCCACTCTATCCTGGACTTTTAACTAAACGGTAAGTTTCAATGAAGATCCCCCCCCCCCCATCGTTCTAAACTCCAGTAAGTACAGCCCCATTGCCGTCAAATGCTCATCATATGTTAACCCAATTTGTCCTGGGATCTTATGGGAAAGTTGATAGTCAGAGGCTTCAATGCAATCTGAAACAGACTGATGAAAGGCTAGACTCAGTGCGTTTTAATAAAGCTTGTATTGGGAGAGTAATTTTGTGGTATGTTGTGTTGTTCTTATTTCATGGGAAGACACCCTACAATACATCATTGATCAGGTTGTTATTTATCATGTTGGAATGTAGTTCATAGCCCTAAGAGCAACATCTAGCTCTCTCTTGAATACATCCAGTGAATTGGCCTCCACTGCCTTCTGTGGCAGATAATTCCACAGATTCACAACTATCTGGCTGAAAAAGTTTTCCCTCATCTCAGTCCTAAATGGCCTTCCCCTTATTCTTAAACTCTGACGTGATGGTCAGATTTAGCACTTAGGGCTAAAAGAATCAAGGGATATGGGGGGAAAAACAGAAACGGGGTACTGATTTTAGATGATCAGCAATATTTTTGTATGAAGCTGCACAAAACTTTGATTTGGCCACATTTGGAGAACTGTGTGCACTTCTGGTTGCCAAACTAGAGGAGTTTTTGGAGAGGGTGCAGAAGTGGTTCTTCAGAATGTTGCCTGTATCTGAGTGTATTAATTATATGAAGAGTTTGGACAAACATGGATTGTTTTCTCTGGAATGTCATAGGTTGAGACGTGACCTGATAGGAGTATATAAAATTTTACTTCGGAGTCACGTGAGTGACTTCGTGAAGAACCCCGCCTACGGCGCATGCGTGTCATATCGCATACACGCATTGAACGTGTCGGACCTGGGGAGGACGTCCCCTTGAACGGGAGAGTTACAAAGCCGGTCGACGGCAGGTAAGTGATTCTGCATTTTCACCGTTTTTTAGGAATGGATAGAGGACGCAGAAAGGCTGTGAAGAAGCTGCAGGATGTCGGCGGTAAAGGTGCCGGGGACCCGCAGCAGCAGCCGACGGCACAGGCAGTTTGCGTTGAGCCAGCTGTGCCGGATTCAAACCCCGCGCCGGGAAAAACTAATTCTAGACCGGGCGGGAAGGCGAAACGCAAAACGAACCGCTGGGAAAGTGAGCCCGAAAAATCGCCGGTAAATACTTACTTGTATAGCAGTGATGATGACCAGCTGCAGGGCATAGAGCAGCCGGCAGCGATCGCATCTGCAGAGCTCGGAAAACAGTACGAGTGGCTGCAGCATGTGGGGCCGTCATCTATCTGTTTGGAGGAGTACCGGGACGGCGAAAAACGGCGTTTGCAGCGGCCGGGAGCAACCAGAGCCGGTAGGCATGGCGACGAGTTGCGATTTAAACCGCGTGCGACTAGTGCCCGAGGGCACGAAAGTCGGCAGGAGCGGTGGGCTAACAAGAAACACCCGCGAGCGACTAGTGCGGGAGAGCACGAAAGTCGGCTGGAGCGGTTGTGGGAGGAACATCTCCATAGTGTCAGGCTCCAGAAAATGGATAAAAGCCGCACACATACAGGTGTAAGTCCCTCAGAGCATGGCCAGAAAAGGCTGCTGGACATATCATCCTCATCTGAAGAGGGTGTTCAAGGGCTGCCTGACTCGGACTCTGAACAAGAGTCAGAGCCACGTTCCCATATGGAGGATGAGGGAACACAGTTGCTGGACATGGTGCACACATATTTCCAGCAAGAAGAAACTGGAAAAGACCTAGAGGCCAGGATGGCGGCCAGCATTGATTATATGACGACCCATCACCTCAAAACTGATACCTTAGCTGAGGTATGGGCAAGACATTTACCTCCGCGAAATTGTGCGGCTCTGAATGTACCCAAGGTGAACCGAAGCATTTGGAGACACGTGGGGCAGGATATTCGGAGTCTGGATATAAAAATACAGAATGCTAGTAAAGGACTCTCGGCGGGTATAACAGCTTTGGCCCGTAGGCTGGAAAATGTGGATATGTCCAATGACATGAAAGACGCTTTAGCACTGTTTTGCAATGTTCAATTTGAACTGAACAACATCAGGAAAGGGGCTATTCAGCCAACGTTAGACCCAAAATTTGCAATCCTGTGCAAACAGAAAGCCATAAAACCTCAAAATTTGTTGTTTGGGGGTGACCTATCAAAACAGGTCAAAGATTTGGAGGAAGAGGCCAAAACGTTGGGCCTAATAAAAGCGACCAAAGGATATGTCGGAAAACGGTATCATCCTTATGGGACGACTAAAAAAGCAAGTACTAGTATGTATAGTACGAAAAATTGGAGAGAGGCCAGAGGAAACCAGCAACAGCGTCCTTTTTTAGGGGTTGGCCCGGGACGCCCACAATGGAAAATGCGGAAGCCTCCACTTCAACATTTACCCCACTTTCAACCTCAAGGCCCTCCGCAACCTCGGTTAAGACCAAGAAAGTAACACCACCGATAACCATGGAGGTAGGTGGGTCTGTGCCTCAAAAATTAATAAGGAGCACAGAACTTGGAGGGAGGTTGCAATTTCATTTGGAAGCATGGTGTAAGTTAACTGTGGATAGGTATATCCTTAGCAGTATTAAGGGATATCTTATAGAGTTTATACACATACAAGAACCTCCAGTACAACATACACCGGACAGCACTTATATGCTTACCAAATTAGACAGAGCTAAAGCAAAAATTGAAATACAAAGGTTGTTCACGAAAGGAGTAATTGAAAAAACCAAACATGAACAACAGGAATTTGTCTCAAATATATTCATTAGACATAAGAAAGATGGGGGTTGCCGGATAATTATTGATTTATCAACACTTAATAAGTTTGTACAATATGCTCATTTTAAAATGGATACTTTTAGTACTGCTACAGAGCTAGTGTCGGCAGGCTACTTTATGGAAAACTATAGAGTGATGGCATATTTGGATGATATCTTGATTGTGGGGAAAACTTATGAATTGGCTAGTAGAGCAGTGGTTGCCACAAGAAAATTGATGGAACAGCTGGGATTCATTATCCATCCAATTAAGTCAAGATTAACACCTGCAACTAATATTGATTACTTGGGGTTCACTATTAACACACTTGATATGTTAGTGACTTTACCTATAGGGGAAGCCACTGAGTTCCAAAAGGATTGCACAGAGCTTATTAATACCGTTAAACCATCCATTAGACGGGTAGCCAGGATTATTGGGAAAATTATAGCCACGTTTCCTGCCATTCAATTTGGACGATTGCATTACCAAAATTTACAGAGAGAAAAAATTAGAGCACTGGGTTGGGGAGCAACGGATACCATCTCGAGCTCTGGAGGGAGATGGAATATACAGGAAACTAACCTACTTACCACCAAGGGTATAAATTACTTAGAAATGTTGAGTGCTTTTTATGGTTTAAAATCTTATTGCTCGGGAATGATTAACCAGCATGTTAGATTGCAGATAGACAATACCACGGTGGTGGCATATATAAATCATATGGGTGGAAATATATCAATATCCTGTGATGAATTGGCAAACCATATTTGGGAATGGTGTATCCAAAGGAATATTTGGTTATCGGCTACGTATCTACCAGGGATACTTAATTCAGTGGCAGACGCCAGGTCACGAAAATTTAATGAAAATACGGAATGGATGTTAGACAGAAAGATATTTGCTGATATCACAGCAAAGTACGGAAGGCCGGATATTGATCTTTTTGCATCCAGGTTAAATCATCAGTTACCTAGGTATATATCATGGGAACCAGATCCTGAGGCAGAAGCTACAGATGCATTCTCTTTGCACTGGGGGAAATGGTTCATTTATGCATTTCCTCCTTTCTGCCTCATCAATCGGGTACTACGGAAAATTCAGCTAGACTCGGCATCTGGGATTCTCATAGTACCTGCTTGGCCTACCCAACCATGGTTCTCGGTGCTGCAGGATTTGGTGCTTACACCATATATTACTTTAAAACATAGTCCTCAGTTGCTGGTGCATCCGGTGACTGGGGACAGCCATCCTTGCCATAATTATCTAAATTTATTGGTTTGTAGACTCTGAAGGAACCATTTCGGCATATGGGTTTATCTGATAGAACTGTGGACATGATCACAGCAGCACAGAGACTTTCCACTCAAAAACAATATTTATGTCATGTCAAGAAATGGACTAAATACTGCCTGGACAACAATCTAGACCACAGAAAGGTGGATATTCCAGCTGTCCTAGAATTCCTCACAAGCCTGCACTTTGAAGGACTCAGTTACAGCACGGTCAATAGTGCTAGGAGTGCCTTGTCCAGTTATTTATGGGAAGGCACAGAAAGACAGGGTGTCGGCTCACATCCTCTAGTAATAAAACTGCTACGAGGCATCTTTAACACTAACCCACCAAGGGCTAGATATAGCCAAATCTGGGATGTGAGCGTAGTCCTAATAATGTTACGGAATTGGTCACCGGCTACGGCATTACCGCTAAACTATCTAACTATGAAAATGGTTATGCTTATGGCGCTGGTCACAGCGCAAAGGGTCCAGTCATTACAGAAGTTAAGATTGGATAACTTGACGGAGGCGACAGGAAGGCTGATTTTCGTGATCCAGGGCCTTATTAAGCAAAATAGACCAGGATCAGCGGGTCAGGTGATAGAGTTCATAGCCTATCCACAGGATGAACGTCTCTGTGTAGTAAAACACATCATGTTATATATGGACAGAACGAAGGCTATCAGAGGCAATGAAAAGGCTCTTTTAATTAGCCATAAGAAGCCATACCATAAAGTCTCGACTCAGACCATTTCACGGTGGCTGAGATATTGCTTAGTTCAGGCAGGAGTGGACACTAATGTATTCAAATCTCACTCCACCAGGGCTGCATCTACATCAGCAGCTAATCGCCTGGAGGTACCGATGGACAATATCCTCAGAACTGCAGGATGGTCATCAGAGAAAACGTTTCGCACATATTACAACAAACCAGTTAGAAAAGAAGAAACGTTTTCGGGCAAAATTTTGAGTTCTATTTAATTTACACCTGAAGCTTATAAGGTTTATAAATTGATTTAATAAATATTATTTACAATTTTTGCTTAAAAATGTTGGTATCATTGTGTTTTTTTTTTTTTTAAATACCAGTAACAATTTCTCCCAAACTACCAAGGCAGTTGTGAAGATTGGACTCGTTCCACGGCATGAGGTCACAGAGCTTTGAAGTCTTCACGAAGTCACTCACGTGACTCCGAAGTAAAATAGTAAGATTAAACGAGAACTTACCAGTTTGAAGTTTGATCTTTATTTTATGAGGAGGAACGTTGAGGGAATACGTGCCCTCCGCTCCCACCCTTATATGGTCATATCTTAAACTGGTATCTCTTTAATAATCTTACTATCTTAGGTCATTATTTTCTATCTGTGACCTCCCA
>NC_045966.1:41709581-41782081 GCF_010909765.2 Amblyraja radiata
GGCCCCCCCCTCCCCCCCCCCCCCCCCCCCCCCCCCCCCCCCAATATTTAAAAAAATACTGGCTTCTCACCCATAGAATCAGCCCCAGCCCCTGGTGAACGTTCCATCGTGTGATGTCACAATGCCCGATGCTCACAGATGTCCAATCGGAATGGATCCATTTACATATGCCTTTGCAGGAACCCCAGCCAATGGTGAACGTTCCATTGTGTGATGTCACAATGCCCAATGCTCAAAGACATTCTTGCCATAGTGGGAGTACAGAGAACGCTCACCAGACTGATTCCTGGGATGTCAGGACTTTCATATGAATAAAGACTGGATAGACTCAGCTTGTACTCGCTAGATTTTAGAAGATTGAGGGCGTATCTTATAGAATTACAAAATTCTTAAGGGGTTGGACAGGCTAGATGCAGGAAGATTGTTCCAGGTGTTGGGGAAGTCCAGAACAAGGGGTCACAGTTTAAGGATAAGGGGTAAATCTTTTAGGACCGAGATGAGAAAAACATTTTTCACACAGAGAGTGGTGAATCTCTGGAATTCACTGGCACAGAAGGTAGTTAAGGCCAGTTCATTGGCTATATTTAAGAGAGTGTTAGATCTGGCCCTTGTGGCTAAAGGGATCAGGGGGTATGGAGAGAAGGCAGGTACAGGATACTGAGTTGGATGATCAGCCTTGATCATATTGAATGGTGGTGCAGGCTCGTAGGGCCGAATGGCCTACTCCTGCACTTAATTTCTATGTTTCCCTCTCCTCACCCCTCTCCCTCTCACACCCATCCCTCTCTCCCCCACCCCCCTTCCCTCTCTACCCCACCCCCTTCCCTCTCTCCCCCGCCCCCTTCCCCCATACCGCCCCGTCCCTCTTCCACCACTCCCGCTACCCCTCCCTCCCCACTCTGCCACTTCTCTCCCCTTACCCACCCCTCTTCCTCCCCATCCCTCTCTCTTCCCTTCCCTTCTCCTCTCTCCCCCACCCCTTCCCCTACCCCTCTGTTCCTCTTCCACCACTCCTCCGTCCCTCTTCCACAACTCCCGCTACCCCTCTACCCCTCCCTCCCTCCCTCTCCACTTCTCTCCCCCTCTCCCTCTCCTCATCCCTCCCCCACCCCCCTTCCCGCTCTCCCCCACCCCCCTTCCCTCTCTACCCCACCCCCTTCCCTCTCTCCCGATCAAATCGCCGTTATGTGGCACAAGAAAACTCACCTTTGATTGCCCTTGCAGAATTATGCCCGTCGTCGAGGTTGCCTCTTTCGGTATTTCTTGTTAAAGGGCAAATCATAAGCATTGGCGCAAGAGCTCATGAGATCACGTTAGAGAAGTCGATGCTAACGATGTACATTGTGGTTCTTCCTGTAAAGTGTTTTACACGCTGCACCTGCCAGAAGAAAGGGACACATGCTGAGCCGTTAAATTACCATATTAGTGCACACCAAGAAGCCACACCAACGCCTCTACTTCCTGAGAAGACTAAGGAAACTCGGTTTGTCTCCAGTGACGCTTACAAACATTTACGAAGCACAATTAAAGTCATAATGTTGGGTTGCATCAAAGTTTGTTATGGGAGCGGCTCTGCCCAAGAGCGTAATACATTGCAGAGAGTTGTAGTAGTAGCGCAGTCCGTCACATATTCCAGCCTTACCCCTATTAACTCCATCTGCACATCACACTGCCTCGTAAAAACAGCCCACATAATCAAAGACATATCCCACACCAATTATTCCTTCTTTCTCCACCCGTCCGGGAGAAAGTAAAAAGTCTGAAAGCGCGCACCACCAAGTCAGGAACAGCTTATCCTCCTGGTATCAGGCTTCTGGACGGCCTTTCCAAAAGGTGTCTGATTCATCTCTGCTGCACTGAGTGCATTAGACTTTGTCTATCGAACTGATGGTTAAAACGCATCACATCTTTGAACATAATATTCTGTACTCCATATGTTCTCCTTTGCTCGCTCTATTGTACTTGAGTTTGACGATTGCATTTATGCATGGCACATCTGATTTGTTTTGTTATCATTCATCTTGTAACCGTACCTTTGTAAACGTGTCAAAAGTAAGTCTAAATTTAAACCTAAAACAACAGATAAAATCTTAATTTATATTGCACCATCGCAAGGGAATATTCTGCTCACAAGTTGCCAGCCCCGCATCAATTTTTAAAATGGGACAAATACAATATTGTAGTGTGCACTCAATGCAGAATTTGCTTAATTTAGAGTGACTAATACCTACAGTTTAAAGCATGCTTGCTTATTTCGTACACGCTGAAATTACTTCTGCGCGGTCCTCATGAACTCATTCACAGTTTAACAATTTCGTATTGTTCCACCATTATATCAGAACAGTCATCTTCCCTTAGACTCACGACTGATTGAAGTAACATTTTCAAGATTGTTGTACTCCAAGGGTTGGAAATATGTTCAAGTAACTCAACGATGTGGCAACTTCAAGGCATTGATTGATATGAATTAAACACCGATTCAATACAGTCCATTGGAAGCCAAAATATTCCATATTCCTTGAAAAGACAACTGAACGCAGATATTGTAAAAAAAAAAAGATAGAAATGGACTTACGGTCAAAGAAACACAAAGTGATTGGAGAATCCCAGTGTTGACGAAGAAAACAAAATGATTATGCGTTTAAGAAACAGTTGGATAGGTGCATGGATAGGACTGGTTTGGAGGGTTATGGATCAAGCGCAGGCAAGTGGGACTAGTGTAGCAGAGACATTGTTGGCCGGTGTGGACGAGTTGGGCCGAAGGGGCTGTTTCCTCACTGTATCACTCTATAACTCTATGACTCTATCACCACAGACATTGAAGCTGACGGTCGATGATTTTTGCCGCCATGCCAGAGCCTTTATACACAGTTGGTAATATTAACGTTTGCAAGATTGGCTGCGCGTTTCCGCGCAGCTACCCGTGGATGAAGACTGTGAGAGTTTCCAAACTATCAATGTGATTAAACTGCAATATTATTTCAGCGACTACACGTGGGGCTCGTCCTCACTCTGCACCAAATAAAATGAAATAAAAGCAACTGCGAATGCTGATTTACTGCTAAGATAGACACAGAATATTGGAGTAACTCAGCAGATCAGGCAGCGTCGCTCGAAAAAAAGTTGAAAATGGAGGGCCCATTTTCTCCAGAGATGCTGCCTGACCCGTTGAGTTATTCCAGCATTTTGTGTCTATCTCAAAGCAACTTTCTGTCCAACGTTGATTGCGCAATTTCGCCACGACACTGACAACTGTTGGTGCAATAAAGACGATTTATTTTCCACGACAGTTAATGAGGTAATTCTATACATCTTGCTTGTGAAGTGACCCTGTTGCCTTAACGTGCAATTGACATGGTTTGTATGCCCCCCTTCAAGTGAGAGGTGTCGCAATAAAAGGCTCGTGGTTGAAACATGTTGGCGACAATACTGATGGACCGTGATGAAATTGTACAGAGATACATTTCATACGCTATATACATAAAGTCATGCATTTTAAGGTGGGTGACGTCGCAGCAAGAATTATTGAAAAGGGAAATACCACAGGTCTGAGAAATTGAAATAAAAGCACATATACAGCATTGGACTGAAACAGAATCGCTATTCTCCCCTTCACAACAACAACCTGACCTGCTGTATGATTTTAACTTTTTCAGTTTTTAATACAAATCAACACAACATATTTTGGTACTCATATGGTAGTGGTTTATTTTTGTCAAGTATAGCGAAATATAGCGAAAAAGCTTTTTTGCTTAATGTCATACTATACATGAGTATAACAGGTGGGGCAAAAGAAAATAGGAGAAGAGTGTCGTGTTACAGCCATAGAGAAAATGCAGATTAAGTGCCAGTGCGCACGAGGTAGATTGTAAGTTTGGGGATAAATGCAGAGCTTCTGAGCCTTCAAGAACACGATAATATCGGAAAAAAGATACTGCTCTTTATCCCGTTGACATGCACTCTCAAGCTTTTGTGTTACCCATCAACGGGTGCGAGAAGAAGCGAGAATGGATTGGGTGCGAGTGGTCCCTGCTAATATTGGCAATTTACTTCAACAGACATTCCTCGTCCCTGTCGTACTGAAAGCTACCCTGCCTACTGAACCTACTGTAATTGACTGCTGTCACGACGTCCGACATTCAAGCTGCCTCACTACCCCACTCTCCCGTGCCAATCCAGTTTTAACCCTCCGGAGTATTATTTCCAAACATGCAAGCCAAGACGTTAGTCTCCGACCATATCAAGTGCATTCCGTCCCTCCTATGCATGTCGCCTCTGTCCCGGATGAGATCCTAAGCACCAAATATCCGAATCCTTGGAGTAACTCCTCCGCTAACTCCTCAGCCACATATTCATCTGCCCTATCCTTCAATCGGTTTAACATATTCCGTTACCGGTAGTCAAATTTAGAATATTTATTTGACATACACGCGTTCAAAAGAGTATTACGAACGAATTTTCATGTCTTACTCTAGTTTATACAGGATAATATTGAAAACATTTTGCTATTTTTACAACCGTACTTTCATGTTCAATTACTGAAGGTCAGTGACCGATGCACAGATATATCAGTACAAATTGTGTATCTGGCCGTTGTCTTATTGCTTTGTCTGAAAAAAAAGCCTTCCAGGCGCCAATAATTGCGAAGTATTCATAAGGCTCCAATTGATTGTCATTACGCAAACACACAAGCAAAAATGTCATTCCTGGGGCTTAACGTTTGATGAATTTTAATTTTCTTTGTCTGAAAACATTTTTTTAAAAAGTGAAATGTTGCTGGATATCAAACCAACACCCTTAATGATCACAGACGGACGCAGGTTAGTGTCACAAAGGCCGCCGTGTACCTTAGTCTTGGTTTTTCATTCCACGAGAAAAACGAAGTAACCAGTTCAGAAATATTCCCGTCGTTCTTTTTAAAAGAATGTGTCTTTTTCTGGGGAGAGAAAATGTGACGACATATGTTATGCAAGCCACGCAGGTTTGCGCTGCTGTACTTAACTGATTGTAGTTGAAACGGCCTTTGTTCTAGATAAATAGTCTGAATAACGTGTGAAAACCCCGAAACTGAAGACTACGCGAAAAATCCACGAACGTCTAAAGGGGATGTAAAATTGTGGAGACAGCTTGGATGTACAATAGATTGCATGACGGGGCTGTGGACTACACTGGCAGGGCTGATTTGTATGACAGATCCTCTTGCAGTTTGGGTAGTGGAGTGTATGCATTTTCCGACTCACTGTGGTTCAAGAACAATTGGAATTGCTCTCTTAGCTACTTGGTGGCATCCAAGAATACAAACTTTGGCCCTGAAAGTGAGTAGCTGCTGCATTATTTGTCAGAAGTACAATTCTGGAAAAGAAGTACGGTGTGGAGATGGGAAGTCACCTTTGCCCATGGGTCCTTTTGAAACTCTACAGATGGATTATATTGAGATGGAGACATGCCAGGGATACTGATATGTACTCGTAGTCGATGTGTTCAGCAGATGGATCGAGGCCTCTCCAGCACTTGATAACAACACGGCTACTGTTGTCACGGTGCTAATGAGAGACATTATCCCTAGAATCAGTATCCCAATTTGGCTTAGTTCTGACAATGGTCCTCATTTTAATAATATATAATTCTGCAAACAGCTGGGTATCCAACAGTAATTACACTGTGCATATCGACCATAGGCTGCTGGACTTGTAGAAAGGAGAAATCAGACCCTGAAAACTAAAGTAGCTAAATTGAAGGCGGAGACAGAAATTGGTTTGATCAAATTACTCCCCATAGCTTTATTTCAAATGCGTGTCACGCCTGCAGGGAAATCTAGACTGAGCCCAGCTGAAATTATTTATGGTAGACCTTTGAAAGCCCCTTGGAACCAAAATGCAATGAAAGTTATAAGTTTCGATCAGATGACCACGGAGATGACTGATTGCATTCTGGCCTTGACTCGGGAACTAAGAGATTTGCATTCTAGGGTGCGAGCAGCATATGGTGAATTGCCTCTGTTGGTCTCTTCTATCAAGGTGAAGTCTGGTGACTCTGTACTAGTGAATAATTGGGTAAGGAAAGGGTTGGAGGTTCGTTGGGAAGGACCTTACCCGTTTCTCCTAACAACTCTAACAGCAGGGAAGGTAGGAGAAATGAATGGGTACATATTCATCACTGCAAGAGTATTAGTAGGTTGCTAACTTGTTTTTATCAAGAAATCTCTTAGGTAATATCATACCCATCGAGAGTCAAGAATATATTCAACCAACAGGATGTACGAAGAGGATTCTTGCCCATGCAATCTCGGGCGATGATGACTCATCAGTCAGAAGTCAAGGAACTATGCCCATGCAAACTCGGGAAGTTACTTAGCGTTCTGACAAATTACATCACCATCAATTTAGGTTATATAACAGGAACCGTATCATTTCTTTTTGTATTATTGGTTATCATAATATGATTAAAGAGGGGATGATAATATTGGGTATTTTAGGTGCCTGACAAAATGGAGGATTTCTGTCTTTGCAAAACCTGCTTGGCATCTTTTTGCAAAGGCTGTATAGACCATGAGGATTATGGCTCTAGAATGTCTGTGGCTTGGGAGGAAGTTGAGTTTAGGGTGATGTTCAGATGTCCTTTAATTGATAATATCTATGAGGGTTTTGCAGAAGAAGCTGTGTCCTGCTGCAAATGCATGACAAGGATTGGTTGGGAAATGATACTATTTAATACTATTGTTAACTATGTTGCATGGTCTTTGCACTGCTGTTTGAGATTGGTCAAGGAGAGGGGCCTTTCCCAAATTGTTTACATTACCTGCTAAAATGTGTCTTTACTTAAGGGAACTGTTTTCGATTAAGAACTTTCTGCAGAAAAAATGTAATGGGATATTCTGTCATTGGGTCAGGGAACCGTCAATGAATGTATTGCATGATCTTTATTTATGATTAGCTTGCAGGGGTTGCGCCCCCATGTCTTTCGCGCCAAAGGTCCGATTTAGTATAAAGGTAGGAGCACATGAGAGCGTGTTGATCTTCTGAGGTAACACTTGGGACCGTGCTGACCATCTGGAGGTGTCTATTCACACGAGACTGAAGGGCTTGGACGAGTAGAGACAAGGATCGGACCCGCGGTGTTGGTTAGGTGTCGTATAGGTTGTGTGTTTGTGTTCGGAAAATAAAGTTAGTTTTCCCCAGACTAGGGGAAACGAGGACCAGAGGACACGGGTTTAAGGTGAAGGGGAAAAGACAATAGCGATCTGAGGGCTAACGTTTTTCACAAAAAGGGTGGTGGGTGTATGGAACAAGCTATAAGAGGAGGTATTCAAAAGGGAACTGCAGGTGCTGGATTATCGAAGGTACACAAAATTGCTGGGGAAACTCAGCGGGTGCAGCAGCAACTATGGAGCGAAGGAAATAGGCGACGTTTCGGGCCGAAACCCTTCTTCAGACTGATGGGGGGTGGGAGAAAGAAGGAAAAGGGGAGGAGGGGGAGGAGCCCGAGAATTTGCTAGCCCTTGCTGTCTCCTCCCCTTCCTTAACCCTCTAGCTGTCTCCTCCCACCCTCCCATCCGCCCGCCCTCGGGCTCCTCCCCCTCCTCCCCTTTTCCTTCTTTCTCCCACCCCCCATCAGTCTGAAGAAGGGTTTCGGCCCGAAACGTCGCCTATTTCCTTCGCTCCATAGATGCTGCTGCACCCGCTGAGTTTCCCCTGCAATTTTGTGTACCCTATAAGGGGAGGTAGTTGAGGCAGGGACAATGGCAACGTTTAAGAAGCAGTTAGACAGGCACATGGATAGGACTGGTTTAATGGGATATTGGCCAATTGCAGGCAAGTACGACTTGTGTTTCCACCCTGTATGACTCCGTGACTATGACTCTATGGCTCTATGACTATAACTACTAAATCTGCAATTGTTAGCACGTACAAAATCAAGAGCAACGATATCGCTTCGAAATAATTCTTCTTTCAGATGCTATTGCTAACTAGGGAAAATCGCACACTTCAAACATTTGGCGATGTAACTTCATCAGATGATTGGAGCAATTCCAGAAAGCAACTCAAAGCAATATTGTCAATGACCAACAAATGTTTTTTCCTGATGGCAGCGTCCATAAGCTTTGAACTGCCGTCCAGTTTGTATGGGATATGTCATCACTTAACTAACAAAAATGCATCGTTATCTGTCTTTAACCCTTCAACTCTCACCGTATCCACCATGGAATGAATTATACGTGACTCGAAGCTCTATCATCTGGGAAGTATATTTGATATTTACAAATTTAAAAGGTATATCCAAATACTAAAGAAACTGTACAAATAAGAGACTCAATGGACCGAAGATGGTGGAAGCTGGATTAAAAACTGAAGGAGGAATTTAGTCGCTTGAGCAGCATTTATGACGTGGAAGGAATTATTAGCCTATGCAAGGACCCGACTTGAGACAATTTCTCCCTCCACAGATGCTATTAGACTCGCTGATTTCCTCCAGTTAGTTACGCTTTGCTGTACAACCGCACTACTGATATTTTTAGACAATGACCCGTCACAGATTTTAGTGAAGATAGTAAAGGGATTATTACGCAAACCATGCTTAAATATTACCTTAGCCGGATTATGGTCACTATTATGCAATCACATCCAAAGGGATTTGGGCAGGGCATGTTGGCATATCGTATATCCGAAATCGCTTTGCATTTTCCATGCGCTACCTACATTTACAATGTTCTCGATGCGAGCTGTGCGATTCTCCAAACATTAGGGCGGCGGAAAAAGGTAGCTGGTCAGATTACGGTCTCACAGCTCCTATCTTCAAACCTGACATCCTGAGCTGTGGATACAGGGATTGCACGTCCTTTTCACATCAAATAGAATGTGAAAAGTTAATTGTCTTCTCGAAATTATCCTTGATGTTTGGAAGAGGTATGGATTCTGGATAGACAAAAGTGCTGGAGAAACTCAGCGGGTGAGGCAGCATCTATGGTGCGAATGAAATAGGCAACGTTTCGGGCCAAACCCCTTCATCAGACTGATGTAGAGTGGGGGTGGGGGTGGGGGGGGGGGGGGGGGGAGAGAAAGGAAAAAGGAAAAGAGGTGCCTGAGGGCTGAGAGAGAGCTGAGAAGGGGAGGAGACAGCAAGGGCTACCGGAAATTGGAGAAGTCAATGTTCAGGCCGCTAAGGTGCAAACTACCCAAGCGGAATATGAGGTGCTGCTCCTCCAATTTCCGGTGGTGCTCACTCTGGCCATGGAGGAGGCCCGGAGGGGGAGTTGAAGTGCTGAGCCACAGGGTGATCAGGTTGGTTAATGCGCACCGAGTGGAGGTGTTCGGCGAAACGATCGCCAAGCCTACGCTTGGTCTCACCAATGTAGATCAGCTGACATCTAGAGCTGCGGATGTAATAGATGTGGTTGGAGGATGTGCAGGTGAACCTCTGTCGCACCTGTAACGACTGCCTGGGTCCTTGAATGGAGTCGAGGGGGGAGGTAAAGCGACAAGTGTAGCATCTCTTGCGGTTGCAAGGGAAAGTGCCGGGGAGTGGGTGGTGCGTGTGGGAAGGGAAGAATTGACCAGGGAGTTACGGATGGAGCGGTCTTTACAGAAAGCAGACAGGGGGGGGGGAGATGCAAAGATGTGGCGAGTGGTGGGGTCACGTTGGAGGTGTAGAAAATGACGGAGGACTATTTGTTGTATGTGACGGCTAGTGGGGTGAAAGGTGAGGACTAGGGGGACTCTGCCATTGTTACGAGTGGGGGGGGGGGGGTGGGGAGAGAGAGCAGTGTTACGGGGTATTGAAAAGACCCTGGTGAGAGCCTCATCTATAGTAGGGGCGGGGATCCCCCGTTCCCTGAAGAATTAGGACATTTACGATGCCCTGGTGTGGAACACCGCATCCTGGGAGCAGATGCGGCATAGACGGGGGAATTGGGAGTAGAGGATGGATTCTTTACAGGAAGCAGGGTGGGAAGAAGTGTAGTCTAGATAGCCATGGAAGTCAGTGGATTTATAATGGATGTCGGTCAGAAGGTCACCTGCGATGGAGATAGTGAGGTCAAGAAATGGTAGGGAAGTGTCGGAAATGGTCCATGTGTATTTGAGTGCTGGATGGAAGTTAGTGGCGAAGAGGATGACGTCAGTGAGTTGTGTGTGGGTGTAGGAGGTAGCACCAATGCAATCGTCTACAATCTACAGTGTAGATTCTAGAGCGGGTATAGTATAATAATTGATGGGAATGTTGGGAGAATCAATGAAATGAATGGAGTGAAAGGAAGAGGAGTCTTCAGCAAGATGAACTGAGCAGTCAAGCAGCATCTGCTCGGGGCCCCTATTCAAACACATCGTCGTGGTAGGGAGAAGGGTCGAGAAATCTGCAAACGAGAGGTGGGGGCTCAGCAAAGCCTCGCTAGTTATAGGTGCATACAGGTGAGGGTGCGGGCAGATGAGTGGAATAAGTGGCAAAGGCGAGAGATCAAAAGGAGCCGAAAGCATGTCAGATAGGGGAGAAGAGGATGATTTAGGTGTAAGGCCAGAGGATGGGATAAAAGTGTGCTGGATTCTTATAAATTGGCCCAGAGATTTACTTCCGTGGAATATGATTGTATAATTCTTCATCATCTAAAACAGTTCCAAATTCTAAATGGTTGGTATATCTGCGTATTTAGGCGGAAGGGCTTCCCTACATATGTTAGAATTTCAAAAAGCTTTCACAAATGTCAGATCATGGACCTGGGTCTTTGCTTTAATGTTGATTGTTCTCTCTCGGGACCATTGTATTAACGAGTATTTATAGTTCGGAGAAAGGTCATCCTTCTGTGTATATTTAATAGCGTGTGTAAGAAAGAACTGCAGATGCTGGTTTAAATCGAACGTAGACACAAAATGTTGGAGTAACTCAGCGGGCGAGGCAGCATCTCTGGAGAGAAGGAATGGGCGACGTTTCTTCCCCATCAAATGCCTTATAAAGTATTTTCCTTTTAGATCGAACCCAGCAACCGTTTGAGGTCTACGATGGATCATGCCTCCACATTTTGGAAAAGGAGCCGAAAGCATGTCAGATAGGGGAGAAATACCCGTCGTCCCACCGAGTCCGCGCCGACCAGCAATACCCGCACACAAAAAAACAACACTGCCCTACACTCACTAGAGATAATTACAAATTGTCCCAGGCCAATTAACCCACAAACCTGCACGTCTATGGAATGTGGGAAGAAACCGGAGATCCTGGAGAAAACCCCAGCCGTCACAGGAAGAACGTACCAACTCCGTACAGACAGCACCCGTAGTCAGGATCAAACGTGTGTCCCTGGCGCTGTAAGGCAGCAACCCTACCACTGCGCAACCGTGTCGCCGGGCACAAACCACTTCCCGTATTTTCTTATAGGAGTCACGGAATAAGAGGGTTTCGCAAGTCCAACCTCAACCATTTGTCATGAATTCCGTGGTCGTGGTTATCAACAGAATACAGCCATCTGTTTTCTTTGATTGTTAGATTAATAGTCGCGCGCACAATTGAACTACGGCTATTGTAGAACAATAGGCATAATGATAAGGACACAATCAGTGAAAATGAAGTTCCGATTATTTTGAGATACAGGCGTAAGGCAAGAAGTCTAAACAAATACTCGATACGATCAAATACCATATGATAGGCCATGGTGATTAATATAAGGAAGGGAGAGATAATACAGATGTTACACAAGGCCTCCGGTTACTGTTTGGCATTCATACTATAGAAAGATTCAAATTGTTGTTTGAATCGTGGATCGTATTAGTGGACTGGATTAAGTACCGAGCCGTCAAATGTTTTAATCGTAGATTTCTAATTATCTGTAGACAATTTAAACATTACGAACTTATAGAATGTAATTGCACCACTGAGTGCATTATCCCGAAATGCCACATGCATTTTGGTATCCCAAATTATACTAGAGATAATTATTGAATTTCCGGGTTAATCGTTATGTTACAGTCCACAGTCTATCTCAGAATATATTGTACCTGGCCCTACCGAGCCGCCTGTTGCTTTGCTGTTGCCTCTCTCCGCATGGCGACATTGCAATTTCGTTTTGCAAAGATATTGTTATTAATGGTCTGTGGGTCTCGCTGCCACGCTTTTGTGCAAGGCTGAGCAGACTGTTTTGAATGACTAAGAAAGGAAGAGTACCGTTTCCGCTGAAGGACTGTCATTTAGTCTTCAACAGCTCAAACATGAAAGCGTAAAATTCCCGAGATAGGGATCAATGTTGAAAATACGATGTATTGACCTTACTTAAAGGGAATGTAAGAAAGCTCTTTCGCAGAAATCAGTTTAATGTATATGGCACATTTACTAATTTAAGGGCACTGCAGAAAGGTAAAAGTTAGAGGTTATTACAACGTTCGAAATCTCCTTCAAACCGTAGTTCACCGAGATTCTATTGAGTGGAAGATTTGGAACATGTACTTTAAAGATAGGAGAGCAAATGAATGGTTACACTGTTAGGGTAAAAAGATGCCTCAAATCGCCGATATGTGGCACAAGAAAACTCACCTTTGATTGCCCTTGCAGAATTATGCCCGTCGTCGAGGTTGCCTCTTTCGGTATTTCTTGTTAAAGGGCAAATCATAAGCATTGGCGCAAGAGCTCATGAGATCACGTTAGAGAAGTCGATGCTAACGATGTACATTGTGGTTCTTCCTGTAAAGTGTTTTACACGCTGCACCTGCCAGAAGAAAGGGGCAAATGCTGAGCCGTTAAATTACCATATTAGTGCACACCAAGAAGCCACACCAACGCCTCTACTTCCTGAGAAGACTAAGGAAACTCGGTTTGTCTCCAGTGACGCTTACAAACATTTACGAAGCACAATTAAAGTCATAATGTTGGGTTGGATCACAGTTTGTTATGGGAGCGGCTCTGCCCAAGAGCGTAATACATTGCAGAGAGTTGTAGTAGTAGCGCAGTCCGTCACATATTCCAGCCTTACCCCTATTAACTCCATCTGCACATCACACTGCCTCGTAAAAACAGCCCACATAATCAAAGACATATCCCACACCAATTATTCCTTCTTTCTCCTCCCGTCCGGGAGAAAGTAAAAAGTCTGAAAGCGCGCACCACCAAGTCAGGAACAGCTTATCCTCCTGGTATCAGGCTTCTGGACGGCCTTTCCAAAAGGTGTCTGATTCATCTCTACTGCACTGAGTGCATTAGACTTTGTCTATCGAACTGATGGTTAAAACGCATCACATCTTTGAGCATAATATTCTGTACTCCATATGTTCCCCTTTGCTCGATCTATTGTACTTGAGTTTGACGATTGCATTTATGCATGGCACATCTGATTTGTTTTGTTATCATTCATCTTGTAACCGTACCTTTGTAAACGTGTCAAAAGTAAGTCTAAACTTAAACCTAAAACAACAGATAAAATCTTAATTTATATTGCACCATCGCAAGGGAATATTCTGCTCACAAGATGCCAGCCCCGTATCAATTTTTAAAATGTGACAAATACAATATTGTAGTGTGCACTCAATGCAGAATTTGCTTAATTTAGAGTGACTAATACCTACAGTTTAAAGCATGCTTGCTTATTTCGTACACGCTGAAATTACTTCTGCGCGGTCCTCATGAACTCATTCACAGTTTAACAATTTCGTATTGTTCCACCATTATATCAGACCAGTCATCTTCCCTTAGACTCACGACTGATTGAAGTAACATTTTCAAGATTGTTGTACTCCAAGGGTTGGAAATATGTTCAAGTAACTCAACGATGTGGCAACTTCAAGGCATTGATTGATATGCATTAAACCCCGATTCAATACAGTCCATTGGAAGCCAAAATATTCCATATTCCTTGAAAAGACAACTGGACGCAGATATTGTAAAAAAAAAAGATAGAAATGGACTTACGGTCAAAGAAACACAAAGTGATTGGAGAATCCCAGTGTTGACGAAGAAAACAAAATGATTATGCGTTTAAGAAACAGTTGGATAGGTGCATAGATAGGACTGGTTTGGAGGGTTATGGATCAAGCGCAGGCAAGTGGGACTAGTGTAGCAGAGACATTGTTGGCCGGTGTGGACGAGTTGGGCCGAAGGGTCTGTTTCCTCACTGTATCACTCTATAACTCTATGATTATCACCACAGACATTGAAGCTGACGGTCGATGATTTTTGCCGCCATGCCAGAGCCTTTATACACAGTTGGTAATATTAACGTTTGCAAGATTGGCTGCGCGTTTCTGCGCAGCTACCCGTGGATAAAGACTGTGAGAGTTTCCAAACTATCAATGTGATTAAACTGCAATATTATTTCAGCGACTACACGTGGGGCTCGTCCTCACTCTGCACCAAATAAAATGAAATAAAAGCAACTGCGAATGCTGATTTACTGCTAAGATAGACACAGAATATTGGAGTAACTCAGCAGATCAGGCAGCGTCGCTCAAAAAAAAGTTGAAAATGGAGGGCCCATTTTCTCCAGAGATGCTGCCTGATCCGTTGAGTTACTCCAGCATTTTGTGTCTATCTCAAAGCAACTTTCTGTCCAACGTTGATTGCGCAATTTCGCCACGACACTGACAACTGTTGGTGCAATAAAGACGATTTATTTTCCACGACAGTTAATGAGGTAATTCTATACATCTTGCTTGTGAAGTGACCCTGTTGCCTTAACGTGCAATTGACATGGTTTGTATGCCCCCCTTCAAGTGAGAGGTGTGGCAATTAAAGGCTCGTGGTTGAAACATGTTGGCGACAATACTGATGGACCGTGATGAAATAGTACAGAGATACATTTGATACGCTATATACATAAAGTCATGCATTTTAAGGTGGGTGACGTCGCAGCAAGAATCATTGAAAAGGGAAATACCACAGGTCTGAGAAATTGAAATAAAAGCACATATACAGCATTGGACTGAAACAAATCGCTATTCTCCCCTTCACAACAACAACCTGACCTGCTGTATGATTTTAACTTTTTCAGTTTTTAATACAAATCAACACAACATATTTTGGTACTCATATTGTAGTGGTTTATTTTTTGTCAAGTATAGCGAAATATAACGAAAAAGCTTTTTTGCTTAATGCCATACTATACATGAGTATAACAGGTGGGGCAAAAGAAAATAGGAGAAGAGTGTCGTGTTACAGCCATAGAGAAAATGAAGATAAATTGCCAGTGCGCACGAGGTAGATTGTAAGTTTGGGGATAAATGCAGAGCTTCTGAGCCTTCAAGAACACGATAATATCGGAAAAAAGATACTGCTCTTTATCCCGGTGACATGCACTCTCAAGCTTTTGTGATACCCATCAACGGGTGAGAGAAGAAGCGAGAATGGATTGGGTGCGAGTGGTTCCTGCTAATATTGGCAATTTACTTCAACAGACATTCCTCGTCCCTGTCGTACTGAAAGCTACCCTGTCTACTGAACCTACTGTAATTGACTGCTGTCACGACGTCCGACATTCAAGCTGCCTCACTACCCCACTCTCCCGTGCCAATCCAGTTTTAACCCTCCGGAGTATTATTTCCAAACATGCAAGCCAAGACGTTAGTCTCCGATCATATCAAGTGCATTCCGTCCCTCCTATGCATGTCGCCTCTGTCCCGGATGAGATCCTAAGCACCAAATATCCGAATCCTTGGAGTAACTCCTCCGCTAACTCCTCAGCCACATATTCATCTGCCCTATCCTTCAATCGGTTTAACATATTCCGTTACCGGTAGTCAAATTTAGAATATTTATTTGACATACACGCGTTCAAAAGAATATTACGAACGAATGTTCATGTCTTACTCTAGTTTATACAGGATAATATTGAAAACATTTTGCTATTTTTACAACCGTACTTTCATGTTCAATTACTGAAGGTCAGTGACCGATGCACAGATATATCAGTACAAATTGTGTATCTGGCCGTTGTCATTGCTTTGTCTGAAAAAAAAAGCCATCCAGGCGCCAATAATTGCGAAGTATTCATAAGGCTCCAATTGATTGTCATTACGCAAACACACAAGCAAAAATGTCATTCCTGGGGCTTAACGTTTGATGAATTTTAATTTTCTTTGTCTGAAAACATTAAAAAAAAAAGTGAAATGTTGCTGGATATCAAACCAACACCCTTAATGATCACAGGCGGACGCAGGTTAGTGTCACAAAGGCCGCCGTGTACCTTAGTCTTGGTTTTTCATTCCACGAGAAAAACGAAGTAACCAGTTCAGAAATATTCCCGTCGTTCTTTTTAAAAGAATGTGTCTTTTTCTGGGGAGAGAAAATGTGACGACATATGTTATGCAAGCCACGCAGGTTTGCGCTGCTGTACTTAACTGATTGTAGTTGAAACGGCCTTTGTTCTAGATAAATAGTCTGAATAACGTGTGAAAACCCCGAAACTGAAGACTACGCGAAAAATCCACGAACGTCTGAAGGGGATGTAAAATTGTGGAGACAGCTTGGATGTACAATAGATTGCATGACGGGGCTGTGGACTACACTGGCAGGGCTGATTTGTATGACAGATCCTCTTGCAGTTTGGGTAGTGGAGTGTATGCATTTTCCGACTCACTGTGGTTCAAGAACAATTGGAATTGCTCTCTTAGCTACTTGGTGGCATCCAAGAATACAAACTTTGGCCCTGAAAGTGAGTAGCTGCTGCATTATTTGTCAGAAGTGCAATTCTGGAAAAGAAGTACGGTGTGGAGATGGGAAGTCACCTTTGCCCATGGGTCCTTTTGAAACTCTACAGATGGATTATATTGAGATGGAGACATGCCAGGGATACTGATATGTACTCGTAGTCGATGTGTTCAGCAGATGGATCGAGGCCTCTCCAGCACTTGATAACAACACGGCTACTGTTGTCAAGGTGCTAATGAGAGAAATTATCCCTAGAATCAGTATCCCAATTTGGCTTAGTTCTGACAATGGTCCTCATTTTAATAATTTATAATTCTGCAAACAGCTGGGTATCCAACAGTAATTACACTGTGCATATCGACCATAGGCTGCTGGACTTGTAGAAAGGAGAAATCAGACCCTGAAAACTAAATTAGCTAAATTGAAGGCTGAGACAGAATTTGGTTTGATCAAATTACTCCCCATAGCTTTATTTCAAATGCGTGTCACGCCTGCAGGGAAATCTAGACTGAGCCCAGCTGAAATTATTTATGGTAGACCTTTGAAAGCCCCTTGGAACCAAAATGCAATTAAAGTTATAAGTTTCGATCAGATGACCACGGAGATGACTGATTGCATTCTGGCCTTGACTCGGGCACTAAGAGATTTGCATTCTAGGGTGCGAGCAGCATATGGTGAATTGCCTCTGTTGGTCTCTTCTATCAAGTTGAAGCCTGGTGACTCTGTACTAGTGAATAATTGGGTAAGGAAAGGGTTGGAGGTTCGTTGGGAAGGACCTTACCCGTTTCTCCTAACAACTCTAACAGCAGGGAAGGTAGGAGAAATGAATGGGTACATATTCATCACTGCAAGAGTATTAGTGGGAGAGTAGGTTGCTAACTTGTTTTTATCAAGAAATCTCTTAGGTAATATCATACCCATCGAGAGTCAAGAATATATTCAACCAAAAGGATGTACGAAGAGGATTCTTGCCCATGCAATCTCGGGAGATGATGACTCATCAGTCAAAAGTCATGGAACTATGCCCATGCAAACTCGGGAAGTTACTTAGCGTTCTGACAAATTACATCACCATCATTTTAGGTTATATAACAGGAACCGTATCATTTCTTTTTGTATTATTGGTTATCACAATATGATTAAAGAGGGGATGATAATATTGGGTATTTTAGGTGCCTGACAAAATGGAGGATTTCTGTCTTTGCAAAACCTGCTTGGCATCTTTTTGCAAAGGCTGTATAGACCATGAGGATTATGGCTCTAGAATGTCTGTGGCTTGGGAGGAAGTTGAGTTTAGGGTGATGTTCAGATGTCCTTTAATTGATAATATCTATGAGGGTTTTGCAGAAGAAGCTGTGTCCTGCTGCAAATGCATGACAAGGATTGGTTGGGAAATGATACTATTTAATACTATTGTTAACTATGTTGCATGGTCTTTGCACTGCTGTTTGAGATTGGTCAAGGAGAGGGGCCTTTCCCAAATTGTTTACATTACCTGCTAAAATGTGTCTTTACTTAAGGGAACTGTTTTCGATTAAGAACTTTCTGCAGAAAAAATGTAATGGGATATTCTGTCATTGGGTTAGGGAACCGTCAATGAATGTATTGCATGATCTTTATTTATGATTAGCTTGCAGGGGTTGCGCCCCCATGTCTTTCGCGCCAAAGGTCCGATTTAGTATAAAGGTAGGGAGCACATGAGAGCGTGTTGATCTTCTGAGGTAACACTTGGGACCGTGCTGACCATCTGGAGGTGTCTATTCACACGAGACTGAAGGGCTTGGACGAGTAGAGACAAGGATCGGACCCGCGGTGTTGGTTAGGTGTCGTATAGGTTGTGTGTTTGTGTTCGGAAAATAAAGTTAGTTTTACCCAGACTAGGGGAAACGAGGACCAGAGGACACAGGTTTAAGGTGAAGGGGAAAAGACAATAGCGATCTGAGGGCTAACGTTTTTCACAAAAAGGGTGGTGGGTGTATGGAACAAGCTATAAGAGGAGGTATTCAAAAGGGAACTGCAGATGCTGGAATATCGAAGGTACACAAAATTGCTGGGGAAACTCAGCGGGTGCAGCAGCATCTATGGAGCGAAGGAAATAGGCGACGTTTCGGCCCGAAACCCTTCTTCAGACTGATGGGGGGTGGGAGAAAGAAGGAAACGGGGAGGAGGGGGAGGAGCCCGAGAATTTGCTAGCCCTTGCTGTCTCCTCCCCTTCCTTAACCCTCTAGCTGTCTCCTCCCACCCTCCCATCCGCCCGCCCTCGGGCTCCTCCCCCTCCTCCCCTTTTCCTTCTTTCTCCCAGCCCCCATCAGTCTGAAGAAGGGTTTCGGCCCGAAACGTCGCCTATTTCCTTCGCTCCATAGATGCTGCTGCACCCGCTGAGTTTCCCCAGCAATTTTGTGTACCCTATAAGAGGAGGTAGTTGAGGCAGGGACAATGGCAACGTTAAAGAAGCAGTTAGACAGGCACATGGATAGGACTGGTTTAATGGGATATTGGCCAATTGCAGGCAAGTACGACGTGTTTCCACCCTGTATGACTCCGTGACTATGACTCTATGGCTCTATGACTATAACTACCAAATCTGCAAGTATTAGCACGTACAAAATCAAGAGCAACGATATCGCTTCGAAAGAATTCTTCTTTCAGATGCTATATCTAACTAGCTAAAATCGCACACTCCAAACATTTGGCGATGTAACTTCATCAGATGATTGGAGCAATTCCAGAAAGCACCTTAAAGCAATATTGTCAATGACCAACAAATGTTTTTTCCTGATGGCAGCGTCCATAAGCTTTGAACTGCCGTCCAGTTTGTATGGGATATGTCATCACTTAACTAACAAAAATGCATCGTTATCTGTCTTTAACCCTTCAACTCTCACCGTATCCACCATGGAATGAATTATACGTGACTCGAAGCTCTATCATCTGGGAAGTATATTTGATATTTACAAATTTAAAAGGTATATCCAAATACTAAAGAAACTGTACAAATAAGAGACTCAATGGACCGAAGATGGTGGAAGCTGGATTAAAAACTGAAGGAGGAATTTAGTCGCTTGAGCAGCATTTATGACGTGGAAGGAATTATTAGCCTATGCAAGGACCCGACTTGAGACAATTTCTCCCTCCACAGATGCTATTAGACTCGCTGATTTCCTCCAGTTAGTTACGCTTTGCTGTACAACCGCACTACTGATATTTTTAGACAATGACCCGTCACAGATTTTAGTGAAGATAGTAAAGGGATTATTACGCAAACCATGCTTAAATATTACCTTAGCCGGATTATGGTCACTATTATGCAATGACATCCAAAGGGATTTGGGCAGGGCATGTTGGCATATCGTATATCCGAAATCGCTTTGCATTTTCCATGCGCTACCTACATTTACAATGTTCTCGATGCGAGCTGTGCGATTCTCCAAACATTAGGGCGGTGGAAAAAGGTAGCTGGTCAGATTACGGTCTCACAGCTCCTATCTTCAAACCTGACATCCTGAGTTGTGGATACAGGGATTGCATCATTTCTTTTTGTATTATTGGTTATCACAATATGATTAAAGAGGGATGATAATATTGGGTATTTTAGGTGCCTGACAAATGGAGGATTTCTGTCTTTGCAAAACCTGCTTGGCATCTTTTTGCAAAGGCTGTATAGAACCATGAGGATTATGGCTCTAGAATGTCTGTGGCTTGGGAGGAAGTTGAGTTTAGGGTGATGTTCAGATGTCCTTTAATTGATAATATCTATGAGGGTTTTGCAGAAGAAGCTGTGTCCTGCTGCAAAATGCATGACAAGGATTGGTTGGGAAATGATACTATTTAATACTATTGTTAACTATGTTGCATGGTCTTTGCACTGCTGTTTGAGATTGGTCAAGGAGAGGGGCCTTTCCCAAATTGTTTACATTACCTGCTAAAATGTGTCTTTACTTAAGGGAACTGTTTTCGATTAAGACTTTCTGCAGAAAAAAATGTAATGGGATATTCTGTCATTGGGTTAGGGAACCGTCAATGAATGTATTGCATGATCTTTATTTATGATTAGCTTGCAGGGGTTGCGCCCCCATGTCTTTCGCGCCAAAGGTCCGATTTAGTATAAAGGTAGGGAGCACATGAGAGCGTGTTGATCTTCTGAGGTAACACTTGGGACCGTGCTGACCATCTGGAGGTGTCTATTCACACGAGACTGAAGGGCTTGGACGAGTAGAGACAAGGATCGGACCCGCGGTGTTGGTTAGGTGTCGTATAGGTTGTGTGTTTGTGTTCGGAAAATAAAGTTAGTTTTACCCAGACTAGGGGAAACGAGGACCAGAGGACACAGGTTTAAGGTGAAGGGGAAAGACAATAGCGATCTGAGGGCTAACGTTTTTCACAAAAAGGGTGGTGGGTGTATGGAACAAGCTATAAGAGGAGGTATTCAAAAGGGAACTGCAGATGCTGGAATATCGAAGGTACACAAAATTGCTGGGGAAACTCAGCGGGTGCAGCAGCATCTATGGAGCGAAGGAAATAGGCGACGTTTCGGCCCGAAACCCTTCTTCAGACTGATGGGGGGTGGGAGAAAGAAGGAAAAGGGGAGGAGGGGGAGGAGCCCGAGAATTTGCTAGCCCTTGCTGTCTCCTCCCCTTCCTTAACCCTCTAGCTGTCTCCTCCCACCCTCCCATCCGCCCGCCCTCGGGCTCCTCCCCCTCCTCCCCTTTTCCTTCTTTCTCCCAGCCCCCATCAGTCTGAAGAAGGGTTTCGGCCCGAAACGTCGCCTATTTCCTTCGCTCCATAGATGCTGCTGCACCCGCTGAGTTTCCCCAGCAATTTTGTGTACCCTATAAGAGGAGGTAGTTGAGGCAGGGACAATGGCAACGTTTAAGAAGCAGTTAGACAGGCACATGGATAGGACTGGTTTAATGGGATATTGGCCAATTGCAGCAAGTACGACTTGTGTTTCCACCCTGTATGACTCCGTGACTATGACTCTATGGCTCTATGACTATAACTACCAAATCTGCAATTGTTAGCACGTACAAAATCAAGAGCAACGATATCGCTTCGAAAGAATTCTTCTTTCAGATGCTATTGCTAACTAGGGAAAATCGCACACTCCAAACATTTGGCGATGTAACTTCATCAGATGATTGGAGCAATTCCAGAAAGCAACTCAAAGCAATATTGTCAATGACCAACAAATGTTTTTTCCTGATGGCAGCGTCCATAAGCTTTGAACTGCCGTCCAGTTTGTATGGGATATGTCATCACTTAACTAACAAAAATGCATCGTTATCTGTCTTTAACCCTTCAACTCTCACCGTATCCACCATGGAATGAATTATACGTGACTCGAAGCTCTATCATCTGGGAAGTATATTTGATATTTACAAATTTAAAAGGTATATCCAAATACTAAAGAAACTGTACAAATAAGAGACTCAATGGTCCGAAGATGGTGGAAGCTGGATTAAAAACTGAAGGAGGAATTTAGTCGCTTGAGCAGCATTTATGACGTGGAAGGAATTATTAGCCTATGCAAGGACCCGACTTGAGACAATTTCTCCCTCCACAGATGCTATTAGACTCGCTGATTTCCTCCAGTTAGTTACGCTTTGCTGTACAACCGCACTACTGATATTTTTAGACAATGACCCGTCACAGATTTTAGTGAAGATAGTAAAGGGATTATTACGCAAACCATGCTTAAATATTACCTTAGCCGGATTATGGTCACTATTATGCAATGACATCCAAAGGGATTTGGGCAGGGCATGTTGGCATATCGTATATCCGAAATCGCTTTGCATTTTCCATGCGCTACCTACATTTACAATGTTCTCGATGCGAGCTGTGCGATTCTCCAAACATTAGGGCGGTGGAAAAAGGTAGCTGGTCAGATTACGGTCTCACAGCTCCTATCTTCAAACCTGACATCCTGAGTTGTGGATACAGGGATTGCACGTCCTTTTCACATCAAATAGAATGTGAAAAGTTAATTGTCTTCTCGAAATTATCCTTGATGTTTGGAAGAGGTGTGGATTCTGGATAGACAAAAGTGCTGGAGAAACTCAGCGGGATATGGTGCGAATGAAATAGGCAACGTTTCGGGCCAAACCCCTTCATCAGACTGATGTAGAGTGGGGGTGGGGGTGGGGGGGGGGGGGGGGGAGAGAAAGGAAAAAGGAAAAGAGGTGCCTGAGGGCTGAGAGAGAGCTGAGAAGGGGAGGAGACAGCAAGGGCTACCGGAAATTGGAGAAGTCAATGTTCAGGCCGCTAAGGTGCAAACTACCCAAGCGGAATATGAGGTGCTGCTCCTCCAATTTCCGGTGGTGCTCACTCTGGCCAAGGAGGAGGCCCGGAGGGGGAGTTGAAGTGCTGAGCCACAGGGTGATCAGGTTGGTTAATGCGCACCGAGTGGAGGTGTTCGGTGAAACGATCGCCAAGCCTACGCTTGGTCTCACCAATGTAGATCAGCTGACATCTAGAGCTGCGGATGTAATAGATGTGGTTGGAGGATGTGCAGGTGAACCTCTGTCGCACCTGTAACGACTGCCTGGGTCCTTGAATGGAGTCGAGGGGGGAGGTAAAGCGACAAGTGTAGCATCTCTTGCGGTTGCAAGGGAAAGTGCCGGGGAGTGGGTGGTGCGTGTGGGAAGGGAAGAATTGACCAGGGAGTTACGGATGGAGCGGTCTTTACAGAAAGCAGACAGGGGGGGAGATGGAAATATGTGGCGAGTGGTGGGGTCACGTTGGAGGTGTAGAAAATGACGGAGGACTATTTGTTGTATGTGACGGCTAGTGGGGTGAAAGGTGAGGACTAGGGGGACTCTGCCATTGTTACGAGTGGGGGGATGGGGAGAGAGAGCAGTGTTACGGGGTATTGAAAAGACCCTGGTGAGAGCCTCATCTATAGTAGGGGCGGGGATCCCCCGTTCCCTGAAGAATTAGGACATTTACGATGCCCTGGTGTGGAACACCGCATCCTGGGAGCAGATGCGGCATAGACGGGGGAATTGGGAGTAGAGGATGGATTCTTTACAGGAAGCAGGGTGGGAAGAAGTGTAGTCTAGATAGCCATGGAAGTCAGTGGATTTATAATGGATGTCGGTCAGAAGGTCACCTGCGATGGAGATAGTGAGGTCAATAAATGGTAGGGAAGTGTCGGAAATGGTCCAGGTGTATTTGAGTGCTGGATGGAAGTTAGTGGCGAAGAGGATGACGTCAGTGAGTTGTGTGTGGGTGTAGGAGGCAGCACCAATGCAATCGTCTACAATCTACAGTGTAGATTCTAGAGCGGGTATAGTATAATAATTGATGGGAATGTTGGAAGAATCAATGAAATGAATGGAGTGAAAGGAAGAGGAGTCTTCAGCAAGATTAACTGAGCAGTCAAGCAGCATCTGCTCGGGGCCCCTATTCAAACACATCGTCGTGGTAGGGAGAAGGGTCGAGAAATCTGCAAACGAGAGGTGGGGGCTCAGCAAAGCCTCGCTAGTTATAGGTGCATACAGGTGAGGGTGCGGGCAGATAAGTGGAATAAGTGGCAAAGGCGAGAGATCAAAAGGAGCCGAAAGCATGTCAGATAGGGGAGAAGAGGATGATTTAGGTGTAAGGCCAGAGGATGGGATAAAAGTGTGCTGGATTCTTATAAATTGGCCCAGAGATTTACTTCCGTGGAATATGATTGTATAATTCTTCATCATCTAAAACAGTTCCAAATTCTAAATTGTTGGTATATCTGCGTATTTAGGCGGAAGGGCTTCCCTACATATGTTAGAATTTCAAAAAGCTTTCACAAATGTCAGATCCTGGACCTGGGTCTTTGCTTTAATGTTGATTGTTCTCTCTCGGGACCATTGTATTAACGAGTATTTATAGTTCGGAGAAAGGTCATCCTTCTGTGTATATTTAATAGCGTGTGTAAGAAAGAACTGCAGATGCTGGTTTAAATCGAACGTAGACACAAAATGTTGGAGTAACTCAGCGGGCGAGGCAGCATCTCTGCAGAGAAGGAATGGGCGACGTTTCTTCCCCATCAAATGCCTTATAAAGTATTTTCCTTTTAGATCGAACCCAGCAACCGTTTGAGGTCTACGATGGATCATGCCTCCACATTTTGGAAAAGGAGCCGAAAGCATGTCAGATAGGGGAGAAATACCCGTCGTCCCACCGAGTCCGCGCCGACCAGCAATACCCGCACACAAAAAAACAACACTGTCCTACACTCACTAGAGATAATTACAAATTGTCCCAGGCCAATTAACCCACAAACCTGCACGTCTATGGAATGTGGGAAGAAACCGGAGATCCTGGAGAAAACCCCAGCCGTCACAGGAAGAACGCACCAACTCCGTACAGACAGCACCCGTAGTCAGGATCAAACGTGTGTCCCTGGCGCTGTAAGGCAGCAACCCTACCACTGCGCAACCGTGTCGCCGGGCACAAACCACTTCCCGTGTTTTCTTATAGGAGTCACGGAATAAGAGGGTTTCGCAAGTCCAACCTCAACCATTTGTCATGAATTCCGTGGTCGTGGTTATCAACAGAATACAGCCATCTGTTTTGTTTGATTGTTAGATTGATCAGTTAAATAGTCGCGCGCACAATTGAACTACGGCTATTGTAGAACAATAGGCATAATGATAAGAACACAATCAATGAAAATGAAGTTCCGATTATGTTGAGATACAGGCGTAAGGCAAGAAGTCTAAACAAATACTCGATACGATCAAATACCATATGATAGGCCATGGTGATTAATATAAGGAAGGGAGAGATAATACAGATGTTACACAAGGCTTTCGGTTACTGTTTGGCATTCATACTATAGAAAGATTCAAATTGTTGTTTGAATCGTGGATAGTATTAGTGGACTGGATTAAGTACCGAGCCGTCAAATGTTTTAATCGTAGATTTCTAATTATCTGTAGACAATTTAAACATTACGAACTTATAGAATGTAATTGCACCACTGAGTGCATTATCCCGAAATGCCACATGCATTTTGGTATCCCAAATTATACTAGAGATAATTATTGAATTTCCGGGTTAATCGTTATGTTACAGTCCACAGACTATCTCAGAATATATTGTACCTGGCCCTACCGAGTCGCCTATTGCTTTGCTGTTGCCTCTCTCCGCATGGCGACATTGCAATTTCGTTTTGCAAAGATATTGTTATTAATGGTCTGTGGGTCTCGCTGCCACGCTTTTGTGCAAGGCTGAGCAGACTGTTTTGAATGACTAAGAAAGGAAGGGTACCGTTACCGCTGAAGGACTGTCATTTAGTCTTCAACAGCTCAAACATGAAAGCGTAAAATTCCCGAGATGGGGGATCAATGTTGAAAATACGATGTATTGACCTTACTTAAAGGGAATGTAAGAAAGCTCTTTTGCAGAAATCAGTTTAATGTATATGGCACATTTACTAATTTAAGGGCACTGCAGAAAGGTAAACGTTAGAGGTTATTACATCGTTCGAAATCTCCTTCAAACCGTAGTTCACCGAGATTCTATTGAGTGGAAGATTTGGAACATGTACTTTAAAGATAGGAGAGCAAATGAATGGTTACACTGTTAGGGGAAAAGGATGCCTCAAATCGCCGATATTTGGCACAAGAAAACTCACCTTTGATTGCCCTTGCAGAATTATGCCCGTCGTCGAGGTTGCCTCTTTCGGTATTTCTTGTTAAAGGGCAAATCATAAGCATTGGCGCAAGAGCTCATGAGATCACGTTAGAGAAGTCGATGCTAACGATGTACATTGTGGTTCTTCCTGTAAAGTGTTTTACACGCTGCACCTGCCAGAAGAAAGGGGCAAATGCTAAGCCGTTAAATTACCATATTAGTGCACACCAAGAAGCCACACCAACGCCTCTACTTCCTGAGAAGACTAAGGAAACTCGGTTTGTCTCCAGTGACGCTTACAAACATTTACGAAGCACAATTAAAGTCATAATGTTGGGTTGGATCACAGTTTGTTATGGGAGCGGCTCTGCCCAAGAGCGTAATACATTGCAGAGAGTTGTAGAAGTAGCGCAGTCCGTCACATATTCCAGCCTTACCCCTATTAACTCCATCTGCACATCACACTGCCTCGTAAAAACAGCCCACATAAACAAAGACATATCCCACACCAATTATTCCTTCTTTCTCCTCCCGTCCGGGAGAAAGTAAAAAGTCTGAAAGCGCGCACCACCAAGTCAGGAACAGCTTATCCTCCTGGTATCAGGCTTCTGGACGGCCTTTCCAAAAGGTGTCTGATTCATCTCTACTGCACTGAGTGCATTAGACTTTGTCTATCGAACTGATGGTTAAAACGCATCACATCTTTGAGCATAATATTCTGTACTCCATATGTTCCCCTTTGCTCGATCTATTGTACTTGAGTTTGACGATTGCATTTATGCATGGCACATCTGATTTGTTTTGTTATCATTCATCTTGTAACCGTACCTTTGTAAATGTGTCAAAAGTAAGTCTAAACTTAAACCTAAAACAACAGATAAAATCTTAATTTATACTGCACCATCGCAAGGGACTATTCTGCTCACAAGATGCCAGCCCCGTATCAATTTTTAAAATGTGACAAATACAATATTGTAGTGTGCACTCAATGCAGAATTTGCTTAATTTAGAGTGACTAATACCTACCGTTTAAAGCATGCTTGCTTATTTCGTACACGCTGAAATATTACTTCTGCGCGGTCCTCATGAACTCATTCACAGTTTAACAATTTCGTATTGTTCCACCATTATATCAGACCAGTCATCTTCCCTTAGACTCACGACTGATTGAAGTAACATTTTCAAGATTGTTGTACTCCAAGGGTTGGAAATATGTTCAAGTAACTCAACGATGTGGCAACTTCAAGGCATTGATTGATATGCATTAAACCCCGATTCAATACAGTCCATTGGAAGCCAAAATATTCCATATTCCTTGAAAAGACAACTGAACGCAGATATTGTAAAAAAAAAAAAAAGAAATGGACTTACAGTCAAAGAAACACAAAGTGATTGGAGAATCCCAGTGTTGACGAAGAAAACAAAATGATTATGCGTTTAAGAAACAATTGGATAGGTTCATGGATAGGACTGGTTTGGAGGGTTATGGATCAAGCGCAGGCAAGTGGGACTAGTGTAGCAGAGACATTGTTGGCCGGTGTGGACGAGTTGGTCCGAAGGGTCTGTTACCTCACTGTATCACTCTATAACTCTATGACTCTACCACCACAGACATTGAAGCTGACGGTCGATGATTTTTGCCGCCATGCCAGAGCCTTTATACACAGTTGGTAATATTAACGTTTGCAAGATTGGCTGCGCGTTTCTGCGCAGCTACCCGTGGATAAAGACTGTGAGAGTTTCCAAGCTATCAATGTGATTAAACTGCAATATTATTTCAGCGACTGCAAGTGGGGCTCGTCCTCACTCTGCACCAAATAAAATGAAATAAAAGCAACTGCGAATGCTGATTTGCTGCTAAGATAGACACAGAATATTGGAGTAACTCAACAGATCAGGCAGCGTCGCTCGAAAGAAAGTTGAAAATGGAGGGCCCATTTTCTCCAGAGATGCTGCCTGACCCGTTGAGTTACTCCAGCATTTTGTGTCTATCTCAAAGCAACTTTCTGTCCAACGTTGATTGCGCAATTTCGCCACGACACTGACAACTGTTGGTGCAATAAAGACGATTTATTTACCACGACAGTTAATGAGGTAATTCTATACACCTTGCTTGTGAAGTGACCCTGTTGCCTTAACGTGCAATTGACATGGTTTGTTTGCCCCCCTTCAAGTGAGAGGTGTCGCAATTAAAGGCTCGTGGTTGAAACATGTTGGCGACAATACTGATGGACCGTGATGAAATAGTACAGAGATACATTTGATACGCTATATACATAAATTCATGCATTTTAAGGTGGGTGACGTCGTAGCAAGAATCATTGAAAAGGGAAATACCACAGGTCTGAGAAATTGAAATAAAAGCACATATACAGCATTGGACTGAAACAGAATCGTTATTCTCCCCCTTCACAACAACAACCTGACCTGCTGTATGATTTTAACTTTTTCAGTTTTTAATACAAATCAACACAACATATTTTGGTACTCATATTGTAGTGGTTTATTTTTTGTCAAGTATAGCGAAATATAACGAAAAAGCTTTTTTGCTTAATGTCATACTATACATGAGTATAACAGGTGGGGCAAAAGAAAATAGGAGAAGAGTGTCGTGTTACAGCCATAGAGAAAATGAAGATAAATTGCCAGTGCGCACGAGGTAGATTGTAAGTTTGAGGATAAATGCAGAGCTTCTGAGCCTTCAAGAACACGATAATATCGGAAAAAATATACTGCTCTTTATCCCGGTGACATGCACTCTCAAGCTTTTGTGATACCCATCAACGGGTGAGAGAAGAAGAGAGAATGGATTGGGTGCGAGTGGTTCCTGCTAATACTGGCAATTTACTCCAACAGACATTCCTCGTCCCTGTCGCACTGAAAGCTACCCTGTCTACTGAACCTACTGTAATTGACTGCTGTCACGACGTCCGACGTCCAAGCTGCCTCACTACCCCACTCTCCCGTGCCAATCCAGTTTTAACCCTCCGGAGTATTATTTCCAAACATGCAAGCCAAGACGTTAGTCTCCGACCATATCAAGTGCATTCCGTCCCTCCTATGCAAGTATTACGAACGAATTTCCATTTCTTACTCTAGTTTATACAGGATAATATTGAAAACATTTTGCTATTTTTACAACCGTACTTTCATGTTCAATTACTGAAGATCAGTGACCGATGCACAGATATATCAGTACAAATTGTGTATCTGGCCGTTGTCTTATTGCTTTGTCTGAAAAAAAAGCCTTCCAGGCGCCAATAATTGCGAAGTATTCATAAGGCTCCAATTGATTGTCATTACGCAAACACAGAAGCAAAAATGTCATTCCTGGGGCTACACGTTTGATGAATTTTAATTTTCTTTGTCTGAAAACATTTTTTTTTTAAGTGAAATGTTGCTGGATATCAAACCAACACCCTTAATGATCATTGACGGACGCAGGTTAGTGTCACAAAGGCCGCCGTGTACCTTAGTCTTGGTTTTTCACTCCACGAGAAAAACGAAGTAACCAGTTCAGAAATATTCCCGTCGATTCAGGAGTATGTAGTTCGTTCTTTTTAAAAGAATGTGTCTTTTTCTGGGGAGAGAAAATGTGACGACATATGTTATGCAAGCCACGCAGGTTTGCGCTGCTGTACTTAACTGATTGTAGTTGAAACGGCCTTTGTTCTAGATAAATAGTCTGAATAACGTGTGAAAACCCCGAAACTGAAGACTACGCGAAAAATCCACGAACGTCTGAAGGGGATGTAAAATTGTGGAGACAGCTTGGATGTACAATAGATTGCATGACAGGGCTGTGGACTACACTGGCAGGGCTGATTTGTATGACAGATCCTCTTGCAGTTTGGGTAGTGGAGTGTATGCATTTTCCGACTCACTGTGGTTCAAGAACAATTGGAATTGCTCTCTTAGCTACTTGGTGGCCTCCAAGAATGCAAACTTTGGCCCTGAAAGTGAGTAGATGCTGCATTATTTGTCAAAAGTACAATTCTGGAAAAGAAGTACAGTGTGGCGATGGGAAGTCACCTTTGCCCACGGGTCCTTTTGAAACTCTACAGATGGATTATATTGAGATGGAGACATGCCAGGGATACTGATATGTACTCGTAGTCGATGTGTTCAGCAGATGGATCGAGGCCTCTCCAGCACTTGATAAGAACTGTTGTCAAGGTGCTAATGACAGAAATTATCCCTAGAATCAGTATCCCAATTTGGCTTAGTTCTGACAATGGTTCTCATTTTAATAATATATAATTCTGCAAACAGCTGGGTATCCAACAGTAATTACACTGTGCATATCGACCATAGGCTGCTGGACTTGTAGAAAGGAGAAATCAGACCCTGAAAACTAAATTAGCTAAATTGAAGGCGGAGACAGAAATTGGTTTGATCAAATTACTCCCCATAGCTTTATTTCAAATGCGTGTCACGCCTGCAGGGAAATCTAGACTGAGCCCAGCTGAAATTATTTATGGTAGACCTTTGAAAGCCCCTTGGAACCAACATGCAATTAAAGTTATAAGTTTCGATCAGATGACCACGGAGATGACTGATTGCATTCTGGTCTTGACTCGGGCACTAAGAGATTTGCATTCTAGGGTGCGAGCAGCATATGGTGAATTGCCTCTATTGGTCTCTTCTATCAAGGTGAAGCCTGGTGACTCTGTACTAGTGAATAATTGGGTAAGGAAAGGGTTGGAGGTTCGTTGGGAAGGACCTTACCCGTTTCTCCTAACAACTCCAACAGCAGGGAAGGTAGGAGAAATGAATGGGTACATATTCATCACTGCAAGAGTATTAGTGGGAGAGTAGGTTGCTAACTTGTTTTTATCAAGAAATCTCTTAGGTAATATCATACCCATCGAGAGTCAAGAATATATTCAACCAACAGGATATACGAAGAGGATTCTTGCCCATGCAATCTCGGGAGATGATGACTCATCAGTCAGAAGTCATGGAACTATGCCCATGCAAACTCGGGAAGTTACTTAGCGTTCTGACAAATTACATCACCATCATTTTAGGTTATATAACAGGAACCGTATCATTACTTTTTGTATTATTGGTTATCATAATATGATTAAAGAGGGGAATGATAATATTGGGTATTTTAGGTGACTGACAAAATGGAGGATTTCTGTGTTTGCAAAACTTGCTTGGCATCTTTTTGCAAATGCTGCATAGACCATGAGGATTATGGCTCTAGAATGTCTGTGGCTTGGGAGGAAGTTGAGTTTAGGGTGATGTTCAGATGTCCTTTAATTGATAATATCTATGAGGGTTTTGCAGAAAAAGCAAATGCATGACAAGGATTGGTTGGGAAATGATACTATTTAATACTATTTTAATACTATTGTTAACTATGTTGCATGGTCTTTGCACTGCTGTTTGAGATTGGTCAAGGAGAGGGGCCTTTCCCAAATTGTTTACATTACCTGCTAAAATGTGTCTTTACTTAAGGGAACTGTTTTCGATTAAGAACTTTCTGCAGAAAAAATGTAATGGGATATTCTGTCATTGGGTTAGGGAACCGTCAATTAATGTATTGCATGATCTTTATTTATGATTAACTTGCAGGGGTATTACGCGCCAAGGTCCGATTTAGTATAAAGGTGGGGAGCACATGAGAGCGTGTTGATCTTCTGAGGTAGCACTTGGGACCGTGCTGACCATCTGGAGGTGTCTATTCACACGAGACTGAAGGGCTTGGACGAGTAGAGACCAGGATCGGACCCGCGGTGTTGGTTAGGTGTCGTATAGGTAGTGTGTTTGTGTTCGGAAAATAAAGTTAGTTTTCCCCAGAGTAGGGGAAACGAGGACCAGAGGACACAGGTTTAAGTTGAAGGGGAAAAGACAATAGCGATCTGAGGGCTAACGTTTTTCACAAAAAGTGTGGTGGGTGTATGGAACAAGCTATAAGAGGAGGTAGTTGAGGCAGGGACAATGGCAACGTTTAAGAAGCAGTTAGACAGGCACATGGATAGGACTGGTTTAATGGGATATTGGCCAATTGCAGGCAAGTCCGACGTGTTTCCACCCTGTATGACTCCGTGACTATGACTCTATGGCTCTATGACTATAACTACCAAATCTGCAATTGTTAGCACGTACAAAATCAAGAGCAACGATATCGCTTCGAAATAATTCTTCTTTCAGATGCTATTGCTAACTAGGGGAAATCGCACACTCCAAACATTTGGCGATGTAACTTCATCAGATGATTGGAGTAATTCCAGAAAGCAACTCAAAGCAATATTGTCAATGACCAACAAATGTTTTTTCCTGATGGCAGCGTCCATAAGCTTTGAACTGCCGTCCAGTTTGTATGGGATATGTCATCACTTAACTAACAAAAATGCATCGTTATCTGTCTTTAACCCTTCAACTCTCACCGTATCCACCATGGAATGAGTTATACGTGACTCGAAGCTCTATCATCTGGGAAGTATATTTGATATTTACAAATTTAAAAGGTATATCCAAATACTAAAGAAACTGTACAAATAAGAGACTCAATGGACCGAAGATGGTGGAAGCTGGATTAAAAACTGAAGGAGAAATTTAGTCGCTTGAGCAGCATTTATGACGTGGAAGGAATTATTAGCCTATGCAAGGACCCGACTTGAGACAATTTCTCTCTCCACAGATGCTATTAGACTCGCTGATTTCCTCCAGTTAGTTACGCTTTGCTGTACAACCGCACTACTGATATTTTTAGACAATGACCCGTCACAGATTTTAATGAAGATAGTAAAAGGATTATTACGCAAACCATGCTTAAATATTACCTTAGCCGGATTATGGTCACTATTATGCAATCACATCCAAAGGGATATGGGCAGGGCATGTTGACATATTGTATATCCGAAATCGCTTTGCATTTTCCATGCGCTACCTACATTTACAATGTTCAGCATCATGGATATTGAAGCAATCAGAGTAGACATGCCTATTAAGATCTCCTAACATTTCATCGTTTGCGTGGCACTGCATATACTACATCATTGAAGAACTTCATTGGGGGAAACCATTGGTCTGGGCATTCATTTGCACACGAACCCATCTTCATTTTCCCGTCACTTCTTGATATCAGCTCTGTCGCTGCTTTGGCGCGAATATCTTATATGTCTGATAGTAATCAGCAGGCAACGGCGCAGCGACTGAGAGCCTATAATGCAACTGCTCGTTACCCGGTCTGGTTCACAACCTGGAGCGGAGATATGCATAGCCATAACACCAGTATATATTTTACATAATTTCACGATTATTCGTGGGGTATTTAATTGCATTGTAAATTGCACATCGTGTGTCAAGTGCATGAACAGGAGGTGATATCCAATTTCTAGATGTTTCAGTTTTGATTATTTATGAAATATAGATAACCGTTCTAATGGGTGGAAGAATACATATCTGCTTAAATTGAATTTAAACTCTTTACATTTCAGCACAACATGGGTTTACAACTTGTGCATAACATGGTCCGTTGTTACATGCTACATTATAAAAGTGGGGGTTTATATTCGTGGAAGAATGTAACCCACAAAATAGTCAAAGCATCGTTTGTATTTTTCATTGATCAACCAATAATGTGAAATGTGATGTGACGATTACACATGACAGCACCGCTTTAAGAAATACGAAGACGCCGGATAGATTGAATATTATTACTTGGCATCGGCCTATCAGAGGCTGGATTGTGACTGGTGATCCGGCCCACCCGCTTTCCTCCCCTTACACCATTGCGTAGATTTTGCCACAGTTGAATGCTGAATCTCGAGCCGTGCAGCACTGAAGTCCATTTGGCAGTCGGAAATCAGGACTATGTTGCAGAAATGTTGAGAAAAACCGAGAAGGAATCCTCAGATTTCTAAATGATAGTGTGTTTGATCTGTTCTCACACATTGTCGTGGGAAATAAATGTAAGTGACTACAATCGTAAGTAACAAAGGAAACCGTCACGCCGAGACAACTGGGATGTGTTGTGCTAGAAATGAAACGTTATAGACACCACTGGCTGTTAAAATGGATATTACTGTGTTGGGTGTTCTCTTTCTGGGATCTAATTTCTGGACAGATTCGTTACTTAATTCCCGAAGAACTGCAGCTGGGTGCCTTTGTTGGAAATATCGCAGTTGACTTGGGTTTAGACGTGAAAGAGCTCAAGATCCGCAGTTTCCGTATTGTGCCTGGGCCGACGAAACAATTTTTCGACGTAAATGAGAACAATGGCAATCTATTTGTGAAGGAAAAGATAGACAGGGAACAGATCTGTGGACCGAGCGCAGTGTGTATCTTGTCCTTAGAAACAATGATCGAAAATCCTTTCAGTCTGCACGAAGCTGAAGTGGAAATTCTGGATGTAAATGACAATGAACCGACTTTTTCTGAAAGCACGATGCGCCTTGACATCTCAGAAATGGCCGCACCAGGAACAAGTAATCCGCTTGAGTGCGCTCATGACCCAGACGTAGGAAGTAACTCGGTGCAATCATATCAGTTAGTTGAGAATGATTACTTCTCATTGGACGTTGAGTATCGAAATGGAAATGAAGTCATGCCCGTGTTAGTTTTAAAAAGAGCACTGGATAGAGAAACAATACCCAGACACATGATGCTGCTGATTGCTAAGGACGGCGGAGTCCCCGCGCGTTCAGGAACCGCAGAAATATTAATAATTGTGAAAGATGTAAATGATAACTCTCCCCAGTTCTCCCAGTCCGTTTACAGGGTTAACGTGATGGAAAATATGTCCATAGGATCACTGGTTATCAAATTAAATGCCACTGATTTAGATGATGGATCAAATGGAGAGATTATTTACTCTTTCGGTCGCCAAACATCAGATAGATTACGTGAGCTGTTTAACGTAGATTACAAAACAGGTGAAATAACGATCAATGGAAATTTGGACCATGAAGAAAGCGATATGTTTGAATTAAATATTCAGGCTGATGACTCCGGTCCCGCCGCAATTTCATCTTTTTGTCACGTGCTCGTTCACGTTATCGATATGAATGACAATGCGCCAGAGATCACTGTATCTACGCTGTTTACCCCCGTGCCCGAAGATTCGGAGCCAGGCACGGTTGTGGCTTTAATCGGTGCCACAGATAAAGATTCTGGAGACAATGGAAAGTTGAATTGTCAAGTGGCAAATGACGTTCCTTTCCATCTGGACGCATCTTCTAAAAAATATTTAACACTGCACACGCAACACCATCTTGATCGTGAAAATATTTCGAGGTATGAAATAACAATCGTCTGCGGTGATTCGGGGTCACCTGTGCTCACCTCGAAGAAAATTATTGTGGTGGACGTTTCTGATATAAATGATAATTCGCCGTACTTTTCTCAGCCTTTATATACAGCACATGTGATGGAGAACAATGTTATCGGGGCGTCCATCTTTTCAGTAACAGCGTTTGATCCAGATTTAGATCAGAACTCTGAATTAAACTATTCAATCGTACCGAGCCAGGTTCAGACCGAGTCAGTGTTCAATTATGTACATATCCAATCAAAACAAGGAATTATATTTTCGCAAAGATCTTTCGACTACGAGAGTCTCAAACAAATTCAGATATGGGTTGTGGTGACGGACTCGGGACAGCCGCCATTATCCAGCAACGTTACTGTGGAATTTATTATCCTTGATCAGAATGACAACGCTCCGGTAATTGTACACCCATTACCCGATTATGGATCGATAGTAACAGAGACAATGTCTCGTTCGGCAGAACCAGGCTACCTGGTTGCCAAGGTATCGGCGAAGGATGCGGACTATGGCCAGAATGCCCGGCTTTCCTATCAACTTATTCAGGCCACTAATCGTGGACTTTTTACCATTTCACCAGATACTGGCGAGATCTGGACAATCCGTGGTATAATGAGCAAAGACAGCACAAGGGAAAGGTTGGTCGTCGGTGTAAAAGATCACGGTTCACCGCCACTTTCCGCTTCATTGACTATTATCTTATCATTGGCAGACAATGATATGGAAACATTTACTGATGCGAACGGTTCGGCTCAAGAACCCACAACGTTTGCGGATCTCAGCATTTACTTAGTCATATGCTTAGGGGTGACCTCTTCTACATTTCTCGTCATTGTGATTCTGCTCGCCGTTAAGATTTATAAAGGGAGGAGTCGATTTGAGTCCCACGATTGTTATCTGGGCACTTGCCATTGCTTTGAAACACGCAGTTCGTTGAATGGAATACAAAAAGCCAGCAGAAATCTTGAAATTGTTCCAAATTACGTGGAAGTGTTTGGGGGTGATCCGCTTTCTCAAAGTTTCCGATATGACACGTGTTCGAGTTCCGGCACTGCGAAGAGACATGCCATGTTTCCTAAAATAGACAACGCATCTGGACGCAAGGTTAGTATCACTCGCGAGATCAAAGAAATTGCGAATAATTTAATCTGCCAGCACAATGAGGTAAGTAGCTCTGAACAAAACACTTCAACTTTAATTCAGAGTCGCAGACAGCTCCTTAAGTTTGCAGCAAATATTCCATGCTAAACTTTTTAAGGACTAGTAAGAGTGAATATTGAACACCTGAACCTTTTAACTGCATACTCTTTGGTCCTGATTTTATCTTACTTTTCGAGATAATAATCGAAAAAGTGCAGCCCCAGGACTTGTAAGAAAACCTTGGTGAGAGGATTGAATCAGTCAAATAACCAGTAAAGTAGAACAGACTGAATTCCTCTTTGAACTATTTTTCCCTCTTGGAGGGTAGGACATGCTTAGCCTGGCTTGCCGAGCATGCTTCCCTGCACTGTATTTCCCGAACAACTTCAATCTTTTGTCCATAATATTTTGGCTATGTTTTCAGTCTGTAAATGGTCACACTCCTTCATTGATCATTCAGTCTTGTTTACGACTTATCACCGTTGTCACTCGTTTTTACCCTATCAGATATATCCCTCCTACATCTCATGCTTCTCTTCCCTCCTTTCCGGTTCTGACAAGGGGTCTTCGACCAGAAACCTTCGCTCTGTGTTATTCTCACACAGCCGGCCTCACCCAATGACTACGTCAAGCATATTGTGTTATTATTTTATCTTCCAGTGTCTATGAGGTTTTTCATGTGTATTACAAAGAGCTGGAAGTGATACGACGTGTTATTCTGAGAGGAATGGCCAATGTGAACACGTTTGATGAGGCGAATTTGGGGAAAACAAAGTAGTATCAACTTGTTGCACGGGAGTGGGAAAAACGGAACAATGTAATAAAATGAACAGACTTCCATGACAAAGGTTGTTGGTAGGTTATGATGTTAAATGAAAGCAGAAAGTCTTAAGATCAGTATTGAGAGAAGAAGCACGTCAAATAATTGGATTCGGGGGACAAATATAATGGCAACTATGAGAATTCAATACATATATTTAAATTGAGTGTTATATCTGCACAAATCAACGCGATCTCATACAAGTTGACCACATTACGCTGCATTACTCCAATTAAAATATGTGGAAATTTTAGGAGACATATGTATAAAAGTACACGGCCAATCAATTTCCCAACATTGAAGAGCATTGCTCAAGAACAGATCCTTCAACCCACCTTGTCTGCGGCGACCACGATGCCAGTCTAAACTAATGCCATCTGCCTGCACACGATGTGTATCCATCTATATCCTACCCCTTCAGTATTTCCCCAAATTACTCTTAAAAGTTACTATCATATCTACCACCGACCACTCTTTGTACCAAAAATCAGCCTCACAAATCTCCTCCAAACTTTTTTTACTCACCTAAAACGTATGGCACCTGGTACTAGGCATTTTCTCCCAGGAATTAAATAATTTAAATATCAACACTGTCTGCCGCTCATCATCCTGTGAAATTATATCATTTCACCCTCTGTCTCCCTCGTTATCGGGAAAACAATTCAAGCAGGCTCAACATTTCCTTATTTCAAACATATTGCTATCCAAAGATAGATACGAAGTGCTGGATTAACTCAGCGAGGCAGGCAGAATCTCAGGAGAAAAGGGATGGGTGACGGGGGGGAAGTAAGAAAATGCCACATAAAGCAGAGCCGGTCCTAGAGGGGACCACTGAGTGAAGGTCTCGAAGAACCCCCGTCGAATAGAGGAGGAGAACCTCTTCTAAGTAGGTACACCTTGCGGAGATTTCGCAGTGGAGCAGGCAAGTGTGTAGAAAGGACTAAACCACCATCTGCAGTTCCTTTCTACACTGCATTGTAAAATGTGCAGTGTTCCAAAATATATTAAATAAATAAAACTGAAATTCACCAAGAAAAAATATATAAGCCATATATATATAAACTATTCCCTAAATTTGCCACACATATAATAAATCTGCTAATTCGTTATCGCATATATTTCCTAACAGAGAGGCGGCATAAAAAGGCCCAATCATTTACAGTCGGCGAAGATAATATTGCAGGGCTAAAGGTCTTGGCAGTTATCATTCCTCACATTCTCAAAATTCTTCTCACAAATGAGAGAATTAAATGCAAGTAGAGATTTCGAAAGTTTGCAGTTGCGCATCGCATACTTCCTGAAACGAAATGGCAAGCTAAAATGGGAAACGATGGAGCCTTTCACGCATTACATGTAGAAACAAAAGCCGTTATCAGTTTCTTCTACAGCCATTCATAGGCCCTTACTAGAACACTTATTTTCACTTCTGTGTCAGTAGGTTTTGGACCGACGCATGACATTTATAACGAATTATCAGTCAGTATTAATTTTGTAATATTTTATTTCTGTACAGATTATGAGCTCAAACATTTCCGACCATCATATTTAGTTGTGCGCTCGTCGGTTAGATGAGGACTAGTTCACGTTTCCCATCTGATGTTACCAGTTAACATTCTGTTTTCACAGCCGAATCTTTGCGCAATTAGTAAACGAACAAGGTTGGAGAGTACACAAAATTGCTGGGGAAACTCAGCGGGTGCAGCAGCATCTATGGAGCGAAGGAAATAGGCGACGTTTCGGGCCGAAACCCTTCTTCAGACTGATGGGGGGTGGGGGGGGGGGGGGGGGGGGGGGGGGGGGAGGGAAAGAGGGAAAGGGGGAGGGGGAGGAGGGGCCCGAGGGCGGGCGGATGGGAGGGTGGGAGGAGACAGCTAGAGGGTTAAGGAAGGGGAGGAGACAGCAAGGGCTAGCAAAATTGGGAGAATTCAATGTTAATGCCATAGAGACGCAAGGTCCCCAGACGGAATATGAGGTGCTGTTCCTCCAATTTCCGCTGTTGCTCACTCTGGCAATGGAGGAGACCCAGGACAGAGAGGTCGGATTGGGAATGGGAGGGGGAGTTGAAGTGCTGAGCCACCGGGAGTTCAGGTAGGTTATTGCGGACTGAGCGGAGGTGTTCGGCGAAACGATCGCCCAACCTACGCTTGGTCTCCCCGATATAAATCAGCTGACATCTAGAGCAGCGGATGCAGTAGATGAGGTTGGAGGAGATACAGGTGAACCTTTGTCGCGCCTGGAACGACTGCTTGGGACATTGAGCTCGCGATTATGGTGAAAAGGAACCGATTGCCGTGTTCTTAGATGGGAGTTATTCTCGCGCCGATGTGCTAGGAGACATGGGTAAATTGGAGAGATAAATTGGAGAGATAAATTGGAGAGATACTGAAAGCTATGCCCTCTAGTATTGCACATTTCAACTCAGTGAAAATGATTCTCAGTACTTACGATGTTCGTGTCACGAATTGACCTCGCAACCCACTGAATAACCCATTTAGTTGTATCAAAATGTCATATGCGCGTCTCTGCAGGATGTACGCCTTCATATATGAACTCCAACCGTTCAAGATAGTGGCACACACTGACAAATGGAAGGTAATTCAAATGTTCCACTTCTTCATACTTTTCAAACCGATCAATAAATGCACCTTCCGGAAAACACCGGACGTGCTTAATATCAGTCATGGGAATACATCAGTCATGTTCCTAGCTTCTCTGGATTAGCATCACGCTATGGGTCCCGTTAATCTTTAGTTTAGTTTAGTTTATTGTCACGTGTACCGCGGCACAGTGAAACTGGGTTTTTTTGGCTGCGTGCTATCCAGTCAGCAGAAAGACAACCCGTGATTACAATCGAGCCCTCCACAGTGTACAGTTGCAGGATAAAGGGAATAACGTTTAATGCAAGATAGAGTCCAGTAAAGCCGGATTACAGAGTCCGAGGGCCTCCAATGAGGTAGACGGAGGATCAGGACCACTCTCTAGTCAGTGATAGGATGGGTTCAGTTGCCTGATAATTACAGGGAAGAATCAAGATACATTGGTCTCCAATCCTTAAAAATGTGTGTGTGTGTGTGTGTGTGTGTGTGTGTGTGTGTGTGTGCGTGTGTGTGTGTGTGTGTGTGTGTGTGTGTGTGTGTGTGTGTGTGTGTGTGTGTGTGTGTGTGTGTGTGTGGGGAGAGGGGGGGGGGGGTCATTTGAAATTCTATGCACCTATGAATGAGATTGTTAAATCAAGACTGTATGTTGCAAGCAAATATCTGCACTGAAATAAATGGATGTAATGAAGCTCATATCTTGTAAGGGTCGACAAAAATGCTGGAGAAGCTCAGCGGGGGTAAGGGTCTCCGTGCGATTACAGAACTGCCCCACGTTTACATATGTAATGAGCCTTGAATCTTGCCGGTAATTGTGTAAAACAGACACTTAACGTGAACTGTAAGACTGTCTTCGATCTGATTTTGTAAAAGAAGCGAATAAATGGCTAAATTGCAAAATGTATTAGTGGTTGCACAGCAATAAATGCGAAAAGAAAATGTCGCGTCCTCGCTTTAACAAATGAGAATTATTCTGATTGGTTCAATACGAGACCGTCTAGCAACCAACCACAGGCTACAGTGTGAGTGGTGATCCGGACTGCCCCTTTCTCTTCTCATCTTTCATCAAACCAGCGGAGGACAGGGTAGAGAACTGCTGCGCACAGTCTCTCCGGCAAATGTAAGGGATATCTTAATTTAAATGAACGTGGCGATTCTGAAAATACCCGGAGGTATAGTTGTACAACACCATTTGCCGATTAAGAAATTATATTTATTTTACCGATGCAGAGATTGTAAACGGCGCCATCTGGCCTAAAAACCATTGGTATGATTCGGTGTAGAAATGAGATGTACAATAATTTGGTCGCTAAAATGGCATCTATTGTTCCACATATTGTCTTCGTGCGGTGTGGTTTTTGGCCAGATTCGGTATTCAATTCCTGAAGAGCTACAACACGGAGCCTTTGTTGGGAATATCGCAGCCGATTTAGGTTTTGACGTCAACCAGCTCAGGTCTCGCAGATTGCGGATTGTGGCCGGAACCAAGGAACAGTATTTGGAGGTAAATTTAGAGAGCGGAATTTTATTCGTGAATAGAAAAATAGACAGGGAACAGCTCTGCGGGTCCATTCTTACGTGCGTGCTCTCGTTAGAAGCCGTAATTCAGAACCCACTTAATTTATTTCATGTTGAAGTGGAGATTCTAGATGTAAATGACAATGCGCCGAGATTTCCGAAGGCCAAACTGCACCTAGAAATCTCCGAGGTTGCCGCACCAGGGGCGCGTTTTCCCCTAGAATCTGCGTTCGACCCAGACGTCGGAAGCAACTCGGTACAAAGCTATGGTCTCCTTCCGAACGATTATTTTACACTGGAGGTGGAGACGCGAAGAGGGTTTGGAAAATTTCCGGTGATGGTTCTGGAGAGGCCTCTGGATAGAGAAAAGCAATCAACACATCGGTTAGTGCTCACGGCTAAAGATAGCGGGTCCCCCGAAAGATCGGGTACAGCAGAGGTCACAGTGGAGGTACAGGACGCAAACGACAATCTACCTGTTTTCCTGCAAACTAGTTACAAGGTCAGTCTTTTAGAAAATGCACCTAAAAATACTCTGGTGATACAAGTAAATGCTACCGACCTCGACGCCGGTACTAATGGAGAGATTGAATACTCATTTAGCAGCCAGACACCAGCTAAAGTATTTCAGCTATTTTCTGTAGATTCGAAAACCGGCGAGATTACTGTTGAAGGTCCCTTAGACTACGAAGGCAACAATATCTACGCTATTAACGTGCAAGCTGTCGACAAGGGCCCTAATGCAGTGCCCGTATATTGTAATGTGTTGGTGGATATTACCGATGAGAATGATAACACCCCTGAAGTTACCTTGGCGTCTTTGTCTAGTCCTGTTAGTGAACATGCCCCATCTGGGACTGTTGTGGCCCTGATCAGCGCAGCTGACAAAGATTCTGGCGAGAATGGACAGGTAAAATGTGAAATCGGACGTGATCTTCCCTTCAGACTGGAAGCATCTTTAAAGAACTATTATAGATTAGTCACTCGGCGACTACTGGACCGCGAAAGCGTCTTTAAATATGACGTTATTATCACCTGCAGCGACGCTGGGAGCCCTCCACTATCTTTCAACAAAACTATCTTGGTGGAAGTTTCTGATGTAAATGACAACTCTCCGCGCTTTACACAATCTTCCTATAACGCTTACATCATGGAGAATAATATCATTGGGAATTCATTTTTTCAAGTGACCGCCGTTGATACCGATGTAAATCAGAATGCGCTACTAACATATTCCATCGCTCAGACATACATTCAGGGCGAGCTGGCGACCTCCTTCGTTCAAATTAACTCTGAAAATGGAATCATATATTCTCAGCGGTCTTTTGACTACGAGGAACTTAAAAATTTCCAGATCCAAATTCAAGTCCAGGACTCTGGAGTCCCACAACTCAGTAGCAAAGTCTCCTTGGATGTTATTATGGTTGATCAGAACGACAATGCCCCCGTAATTGTGCACCCAGTGTCTGTGTTTGGATCAACTGTGACAGAGACTGTGCCTCGCTTCGCTGAACCTGGATATATGGTCGCTAAGGTATCAGCTACTGACGCAGACTCCGGCCAAAACGCACATCTTTCTTATGAAATAAGACAAGGGACTGTTCCTGACCTTTTTACAATTTCAGCCTACACAGGCGATATCTGGACCACCCGTCGGATAGAAAAGCAAGATGGTAATAGCCAACATTTGCTGATTTTAGTGAAAGACAGTGGAACGCCATCTTTAACTGCTACAATGACTATTGCCTTGTCAGTCGTGGAGAGGGAGACAGAGCTGAACTCTGGTACAAGTAGTCTCTCTGAAAATCGTGACATAAACTCTGACTTCAGTCTTTACCTAGTAATTTCTTTGGGGATAATATCGTCGATATTCTTCATGGTTTTAATCATCTTGGCGTTTAAAGTTCAAAGGCAGAGGTTTCGTTTTGCCGATACCGGGTGCTATATAGAGATTTGTTGCTGCTTTGAAGCAAGGAATTCGCTGAATGGGATTCAAAAAGCCAGCCGAAATATTCACATCGCTCCTAATTACGTCGATGTCTTTGGAGGGGATCCACTTTCCCAAAGTTTCCGCTATGAGGCATGTTCAACATTAAATTCGTCGAAGGCGACTGTTTTGGTTCCTAAACTGAGAACGGGTGAGAATTATATGGATAGCGAAGCCATGGAAATAGAGAAATCCATATTGAATGCAAAGTACTCGAACAAAAGCAGCACTCTAAATGACGAGGTGAGACAATAATAACACTCGTAAGTTTTCTTTAAACTAATATGTGCAAGTTTTGTCACTACTTTGAATGCCGGTTTAGATTGCGGCTGAGGAAAGTGAACCGATTCTGAATGCAAGCATAATAGTGTAAAATTTAGCTAACGACACCAATATAAAAAAGAGGAAATCCATCGGTACAGAAATGCAAGCGATACCCATAGTCAAGAAGGGGTAACTGATAAGAAAAGAGGCCGGAGATATAGTTCAGTAATACTGAAATGTGGCTACACGAAAAATAAGACGAGGAACTAATCTGTGAAAAAATTGGATGGTGGAAGGTTGAGGAACTATGATTAGGGAAAGTGACCAATTCTGAATGACATCACAATCTGGAAACTAGCTAATGAGAACAATAAACTTAAGTTATTAATGAACCTAGATGAAGAAAGATTGGGTGCAGTCTGAGTTCTGATGCAAATGCATTGGCATCAATCGGATATAGAAACGATAACTGAACTGGCGAAGCCATGACATGGCGAAGCCATGACATATTGAATTTGGAGTGAAAAGTCTGAGGTCATGCCTCCTGGCTGTAAATAACGTGGAAAGATATTATTTTCAAATGCTGAGAGGTAGGAAAGTGTTCATGTTCAGATGAATCTAAGCATACTTGTGCATGAATTCCTGAATTCAACATATAGCTAACACAAGCAATTTGGAAAGCAAACGATATTGCAAGGGCATTTGAGTAGATAGATAAACATCTCTCTCCCATTAACATGTGACTGGAGAGTTGTCTTATCTTGGGCGGAATATTGCTGAAATTATTTCTGTAATTGAGAGTGGAAGTTGCCCTCTGGGGATAAATATAACTTACTACCCTGTGCACTACAGAGTTTGGATAATAGGCTGGTTTCATTGAAAGGTACAAGATTCAAGGACATCTTATTTGGATGTCCAGAGCAGAGAGCAAATTGCCTTAAAATAAGAGTTTAACCATTCAGGGCGGAATAAATAGAGACCTCGTCACACAGAGTGTAGAATATCTATGAAACGCTCTGCCCAAGAGGGTTGCAGAGACTGTACCAAAAAATAAACATAAGCAGATTTTCTTTGGATATGAAAGGGATCACGATATATGAGGTTGGAAAAGGATGGTGGCAAGCAGTGTCTGTGCCACAGTATTGTCGAGACTGGGCCACAGTGTCTGGGCCACCGTATATTTTCAAATGCACTCCAGAGTGTACAAAGGAACCGTGATATTTTGTTTGTAAAGTACTGGGTAACAACTTATTTCAAAATACCAGAGACTTTGTTGGGTATTATCGGTGGTTCCAAAAGACACGGTGGTCAGATTTTTGCTTAATAACCGACCTCCTTGGGAAATTTGGTGCATGCGTTATCAAATATGTAGTTTTCTTGGTGTCTGAGCAAAATGGATGTTAGTCGAATCGTTTTTTCAGCGGGATAACATTAGCTACACTCCAATCCACAGGAACTGATCCTGAATTGATAGAACATTGGAAAATGATCACCAATACGTCCACGATTTCTAGAGCCACCTCCTAGAATACCCTGGTATACAGAACATCAGGTCACGGGAATTTATCCGCCTCATGTCCCTTCAGTCTACCCAATTTTATTTCTCGCCTCATGCAACTTCAGTTCCTCTGTCTCCCTAGATCCTTTGTCCTCTAGTACATCTGGCAGAATTTTTTGTGTCTTCCTTAGTGAAGGCAGAACCAAAGTACGTGTTCAATTCGTCTGCCATTTCCTTGTACCCCATAATAATTTCACCTGTTTCTGCCATCAAGGGACCCTCATTTGTCTTTACTAATTTTTTCTCTTAACAAACATAAATAAGCTTTTATTATCCTTCTTTATATTATTGGCCAGCTTACCCTCGTACTGCAGCTTTTCACCCCGTATTGCCCTTTTTGTTATCTTCTGATGTCCTTTGAACGTTTTCCAATCCTCTGGCTTCCCGCTACTCTTTGCCATGTTATGCACCTTTTCCTTTAGATCTATTCCATCTTTCACTTCCCTTGACAGCCACGGTTGCCTCTTACTCCCCTTAGAATCGTTCTTCCTCTTTGGAATGAAATGATCCTGCATCTTCTGGATTATACCAGGAAATTCCTACCATTGCTATTCCACCGTCATTCCTGCCAGGATCCTTTTCCAGTCGACCTTGGCCAGCTCCTCTCTCATGCCTTCATAGTCCCCTTTGTTCAACTGAAACATTGACACCTCTGATTTAACTTTCTCCCTCTCAAATTGCAGATTAAAACTTATCTCTCTCTCTCCTAACGGTCAATTTACCTTGAGTTCTCTTCTTAAATCTGGTTCATTAGACAATACAAAATCCAGAATTGCCTTCTCATTGGTCGGTTCCAGTAAAGGCTGCTCTCAGAATCCATCTCGGAGGCACTCTACTGACTCAATTTCTTGGGGTCCAAAACCAACCTGATTTTCGCAATCTACCTGCATATTGAAATCTCCCATAACCACAGTGGCATTACCTTTGTTAAATGCCAATTTTAACTCCTGCTGCAACTTGTACCCTATATCCAGGCTACTGTGTGGGGGCCTGTAGATAACTCTCATTAGTGTCTTCTTACCTTTACAATTCCTCAATACTATCCACAGCGACTCTACATTGTCAATCCCTATGTCACCCCTTGCAAGGAACTGAATTTCATCCCTCACCAACAGAGCTACCCCACCTCCTCTGCCCACCTGCCTGTCCTTTCTATAGGACGCATAACCCTGAATATTCAGTTCCCTGTCCCATTAATTAATCCATTACTCACCTCTCCCATCGATTCCTATTTCACTTGGTCATACTGTCCTATCCTTTCGTGAGTCTTCTGTCCCATTAATTATGCTGTATTTCTTAACTTTTCTTATACTCTCTTTCCCTTGAACTCCATCCTTGTATGTCACCGCCCCCCCCCCCCCCCCCCCCCCCCCCCCTCCCATGTTGTTTAAACCCACCCGTGTACCAGTGGCAAACCTGCTTGCCAGAATGCTGGTCCCCCGCCTGCTAAAGTGCAAGCCGTCCCTTTTGTACAATTCGCCGTTACCCCAAAACAGATCCCAGTGGTCTAAGAATCTAGATCCCTGCCCCCTGCACCAGCTCCTCAGCCACACATTCAGATCCCCTATCTCCCTGTTCACCAGCACGAGGAACTGGAAGCAAACCGGAGATAACCGCCCTGGAAGTCCTGCTTTTCAGCATTTTTCCGAGCTCTCTAAGGTCACACTTCAGAATCCCTTTCCTCTTGTTCCCGACGTCATTTGTGCCGATATACATTACCACTTCCGGCTGCTCACCTTCAACCTTGAGGATGCCCTGCAATCGGTCCGTGACGTCCTGGATCCTAGCACCAGGGAGGTACAGACTGGGAGAAACCCGTGCCTGTACCTCTCACTATGGAATCCCCTACTACCACGGCTCTGCCTGACGTCTGTTTCTTCGGCTTTGCTTCAGCGCCACGTTTTGACACAGCCGCTCATTCTGGCAGTGATGCTCATGGGTCGCCCCCCCACTATTTTCGCTACTGTACGGGGTGATTGCTGGTCGGCGCAGACTCCGTGGGCCGAAGGGCCTGTTGCCGCGCTGCATCTCTAAAGTCTAAAAGGATGTAGTCTAAAGACCAAAGCGGGCCGGAGTGATATGTGTAGGAAAGAACTGCAAATGCTGGTTTCAATGGAAGGTAGACACAAAATGCTGGAATAACTCACCCTACAGGAAGGGTCTCGACCTGAAACGTCACCAGCTGGCTTCTCTCCAGAGTTGTTGCCTGTCCCGCTGAATTACTCTAGCATTCTGTGCCTACCGGAGTGATGCGTATCTGGGTGATATTATAGGGAGGGTTTGATCAGACAAAAGTTCCGCTGGATGCTAACCTCTGCAGCCGTCGAATGCAGACCATCAGGCCCTGGGGATTTATTCGCATCAGTCTACCCAACATCATTTCCTGTCTAGTGTGAATTTCCTTCAGTTCCTCCGTCACCCTAGACCCGCTGGCCACTAGTATATCACGGAAATTGTTTGTGTCCTCCTTAGTGACGACGGATCCAAAGTACCTATTCAACTCGTCTGCCATTTCCTTGCTCCCCATAATAAATTCACCCTTTTGAGTCTTCAAGGGTCCAACTTTGGTCTTAACTATTGTTTTCCTCTTCACATACCTAAAGAAGCATTTACTATCCTCCTTTATATTCTTGGCTAGCTTACCTTCGTACCTCATCTTATCTCCACGTATTGCCCTTTTAGTTATCTCTTAAAAGGTTGCTCAATCCTCTGGTTTCCCGCTCATCTTTCCTATGTTATACTTCTTCTTCTTTATTTTTATACTGTCCCTGACTTCCCTTGTCAGCCACGCCCCCCCCCCCCCCCCCCCCCCCCCCCCCCCCCCCCCCCCCACTCCCCTCTTACTCCCCTTAGAATCTTTCTTCCTCTTTGGGATGAACTGATCCTGCACCTTCTGTATTGTTCCCAGAAAAACCTGTCATTGTTGCTCCACCGTCATCCCCGCTAGGGTATCTTTCCAGTCAACTTTGGCCAGCTCACCCCCTCATGGCTCCATAGTCCCCTTTGTTCAACTGCAATACTGACACCTCCGATTTGCCCTTAGATTGAAACTGATCATATTATGATCACTTCCTCCTAATGGCTCCTTTACCCCGAGTTCCCTTATCAAATCCGGTTCATTACATAACACTAAATCCGGAATTGCCTTCTCCCTGGTAGACTCCAGTACATGCTGTTCTAAGAATCCATCACGGAGAACGCAAAGGCTCTCCGGGCTAACCAGTCTTCTCTGTCGCGTTGCTTTCACATCTGCCTTTCATTTAATGATTTATGTGGCATCTATCATCAGTGATGTTGGCAAGGTGGCGATTAGCCAAATTCATCGGAGAACTTTCAGAGATGATCAAAAAGTAAACATCCCAATAATGAACCGACATTGTTAACACGTTGCAATGTAAATGAAACAATGGGACCCATAACAGTGTTTCACAGCAAACATCAGGAAGAAACTAACATATAAAGTAGTCACTGTAATGGATAAGGTGATTACCTGTGTAAATTTAATGTGCCGTTTTTCTCTCAGATGGTGAGGAGGCTGATCAGCAATTATTGCTTGGTGGATTACCAAAACAAAGTAACTTCATCTGTACAATAAGCAATAACTTTCATCGAACATTACAGTATTTAAAACCATTTATAAATCTCAGTTTAAAAAAAATCAGTTTGCACTCTGTAGATTGCATAGAAGAACGTTAGAAACAGCACTGCCGTTGGAAAAACCGGAAATCACCATCAGAAAACTTTGGATTTTCAGTTTCATTACATTTGGTTGGCGTTTTGGAAGCTCATTATAATGGCAAATATTTCAAATGCCATTTGATTATATTCTAAAACATTCTTACTCTCGTAAAAAGGTGCAAACACAACATTATTTGAAATATTTGTAATTTTATGTAGAATGTAATAAATTATCAAGCACAGTAAGAACAGATTCTAATAGAGATAATTGGAGTTTAGTTTAATTTATTATCGTCACGTGTACCAAGATACAGTGAATAGCTTTTGTTGCGTGCTATCCTGTAAAAGAAAACACTATACATGATTAAAATCAAGCCGTCCACAAAGGATGAAAGGGTACAACATTTAGTGCAAGATAAAGTCCGATTAAATATAGTTCATAGATCCAATGGGGTAGCTGGGAGGTCATGACTGCACTCTAGCTGGTGAGTGCACCATTCAGTTGCTTGATAACAGTTGGGAAGAAATGTTTCTGAATCGCAGGTATGCGTTTTCTAACTATCTGCCTCTTGCCTGATGGGAGAGGAGAGCACCGGGGTGAGACTGGTATATATGATCAGCATCAAATTTGTGATTGGTTATTGCTTTTTCTTTACTAGTTCAAATACGTTGGGTCGAGGGCACATGGATGTAACGAAACGGCGGAACATCTTTTTGAATGAAAGGTGATGAATTGCACCTTGATTGTTCAAATCGCTTTTTTTCATACGAAACTGGCATAAAATTATGTAATACAGACCTCCTTAATTGAAAATCTGCAAGATTATAGAAAACTATACCTCTCCGTGGACAATTGCACCCTAATTTTATCTGGAGTTAAATCATTGAGCTTAGTGTGTTTGCTGCTCCCTATAATTTTATTTTATTTTATCTCTTTGGTTTGTTTTGCATGCGGCATCGCCAACAAAAATTATCCAGCAAATTCGATATCAGATTATTATTGATAAGGGTTTCATTCGGCTGAAAGTTCCCAAATATTGAACTAAGGCTATTTATGTTGTGTAGCTTTAAATATAGTTGTTCTGTCCGACCTTGAAGCACTACAGATTTAAGAAGTGAAGGGAATTCTGATTGGCGGAAGACCAGTCTGCCTGCGTTGACCAATCAGAATCTGAAATGAAACTGGTGATCCGGAGGGCCCCTTCCACTACCCAGCCACCATCTCGTCGTCAGAAGGGTGGGCGAAGTCGGATAGCGCGCAGCTCCGTTGCTTTGCAGCACGAACCCTACCGCAATCGTGGAGACTTTTAGAGAAAGAAAGACAATTTAAATAATCCGACTGGTTCGCAAAATGGAAAGGTACATTGTACCCCGTGATTTTTCGAGTTTTAAATACGGGAATCAAAAGCACTGCGGAAAAGATAATGTATTGTGTAGTCTTATGCTGAAACAATAAGAATATTTTGCGCTTGAAATGAGGTATACAATACATATTTTGCTGAAATACCAACTGTTATGCTTCGTGTTTTCTCCGTGGGATCTGTGTTCTGCTCAGATTCGATATTCTATTCCCGAAGAATTGCAACTGGGAGCGTTTGTCGATAATATCGCTGCCGATTTGGGTTTAGATGTACAGCAGCTGGCAGCTCGCGGTATACGAGTTGCATCCGGATCGACTAAGCAGTATGTAGCTGTAAATTAGTGGGACGACAGATAGCACAATGGGCTAAGCGTTCGGCTGGCAACCGGAAGGTAGCCGGTTCGAATCCCGCTTGGAGTGCATACTGTCGTTGTGTCCTTGGGCAAGACACTTCACCCACCTTTGCCTGTGTGTGAATGTGTGTGAGTGATTGGTGGTGGTCGGAGGGGCCGTAGGCGCAGATTGGCAGCCACGCTTCCGTCAGTCTGCCCCAGGGCAGCTGTGGCTACAGAAGTAGCTTACCACCACCGCGTGTGACTGAGGAGTGAATGAATAATGCGATGTAAAGCGCCTTGAGTATTAGAAAGGCGCTATATAAATCCCATCCATTATTATTATTATTAAATTTACAGAATGGCAATTTACTAGTGAATGCGCAGATCGACAGAGAAGAGCTTTGTGGACCGATCTTCCACTGCGTTTTATCGCTGGATTTGGTGCTGGAAAACCCATTAATCCTGTATCAGGTGGAGGTGGAGATTGTCGACATAAATGACAATGCCCCCACTTTCCAGAAGAACCACATACGCCTGGAAATATCTGAGATTTGCGCTACCGGAACTCGTTTTACTCTCGACTCCGCGCACGATCCGGACATTGGGACCAATTCTTTGCGAACATATCAGCTCCTTCACAACGAATATTTTTCTCTTGATGTACAAATGCGCAGTGGTAAATGAATGTTGCCAGTGCTGGTGTTGCAAAGTCCACTGGATAGAGAAGTTGTATCAAAACACAAACTGACTGTAATAGCGAAGGACGGTGGTACTCCCGTGCAATCGGGCACTGTTCAGGTGATAGTAACTGTGAAAGACGTCAATGATAATGCACCTGTTTTCCCTCAATCAGTGTATAGAGTTACTTTGCTGGAATCTGCTCCCCCGGGAACTTTGATTATCACGTTAAACGCCACCGACTTGGACGATGGTCCCAATGGAGAGATAACTTACTCCTTCAGTAGCCATAGTTCTAATATAGTGCGTGAAGTATTCGAAGTGAATTCCAAAACTGGTGAAATCAGAGTTAGAGGTGTTTTGGATTACGAAGAAAACAGTGTATTTGAGATTAATGTGCAGGCAGTTGACATGGGTTCTGGAGCAATACCCGAGCACTGTGATGTTTTGGTGAACATTATCGATGTGAATGATAACCCACCCGAGGTTGCGTTAAGATCGCTTTCAAGTCATATTCCTGAAGATGCCCCGCTTGAGACAATAGTGGCGTTATTCACCGCAGCCGATAACGATTCAGGACAAAATGGACAGGTACAATGTCACATTTCAGATCAACTGCCTTTTAAACTAGATTCATCCAAGAACAAATACTATAAATTGTTGACTAATCATGTACTGGATCGTGAAAAAACCTCCAGGTATGATATTATTACCATATGCACGGATGCAGGCAACCCTTCGCTCACCGAGAGGGCAATGCGTGTAGAAGTGTCTGATATAAACGACAACGCCCCACGATTTACGCGGCCGGTGTATACTGCACGGATTAAGATGACCAATATAATTGGGGCTTCCATGTTCTCGATTACAGCCTTTGATCCAGATGTGGGACAGAACGCTCGATTACATTTTTCTCTCGCACCCACTCACTTCCAGAGCACCCCCCTATCGGCGTTTGTCTCTATTAATTCACAAAGTGGAGAAATATTTGCTTAGAGGTCTTTTGAGTACGAACAAATAAATTACTTTCATGTTAAGGTTCACGTTCGTGATTCGGGTGTACCACCACTCAGCAGTAACGTGTCAGTGCACGTCATTATCGTTGATCAGAATGATAACGCCCCTGTGATCGTGAATCCTTTACCTGAATATGGCTCCACAGCAACAGAATCGACATCCCGCTATGCAGAACCAGGATACTAGGTTCTAAAGCTTTCGGCCACCGATGCGGACGCAGGAGAGAACGCCCATCTCTCCTATCATATTTTGCAAGCTACCAGCCCTAGTATTTTTACTATTTCAACACACACTGGTGAAATGTGGACTATCCGATCAATTGTAAGAACGGATGCATCGAAACAAAGGCTGAATATTGCCGTAACTGACAACGGAATTACATCACTCTCAGCCAGCCTGGTGCTATTATTGAATGTAGTAGACAGTCATAGGGAAACGTTCTCCAGTGTCACCAGCTTGTCTCACCACACTGGGCTCACTCCTGATTTGACCCTTTCCTTAGTAATCGCCTTGGGGATAATCTCTGCAATTTTCCTGGTGGTTTTAATTATCCTTGCTTCCATACTTCACAAGGATAGGAGCGGGTTGAGAGACCAGCATTGTTTCCCTGGTGTCTGCTGCTGTTTAGAAACAAGGCATTCTTTGAATGGAATTAAGGCCAGCAGAAGCCTTCAGATACCACCGAACTATGTTGAGGTATTTGGCGGTGATCCACCTTCCCAGAGTTTCCGATACGAATCATGTTCAACATTGCAGTCGGCGAAGAGAGACTTCATCACCGCGAACACCTGCAAGTCATCCTCCGGTAACAATCGGGTCCAGAATGGGCACATTGGGAATGAAAACACAAGAGTAATCAATACTGATAATTACAGTAAAGCTGTAACCGAGGTGAGGGCTTTCTAAACAAAGGGTGGACTCTAAAACTGAAAAAAAAAGACAGGAAATGCTAGAGATAGTGAACTCGGCAAGCTGATATATGGGGACAGAAAAACAATTAACGTTTCTGGTCAATGTGTTCCTTTGGGATTAACGTAAATGCAATACCACACCCCATTCCTCGACCTGAAACTTTTAATTTCTCTTCCCATAGATGTTGCTAACCTGATGAGTATTCCCAGCATAGCCTGTTCCTATTTTAAATTTGCTGCATCTGCAGTTGCGTTTTTTCTTCCAAAGGGGAAACTCTTTTTGTTGGCGAGTGATTGCGCGTTAGCATATATATTGTGGAAATACCGAGTTTCAGTTGCCTGCAAGTTTCTGTTTGTTACCGCTGTGTATGCGTAATGTTTTATACTAATCTCTGGGGGAGCATGCTGCTTCTTCTGTACACATTAACAAGTGGTCGCGTGACATCAACGAAATGTTGATAGTGGCAGCTGAAGCTGTTGCCTGATGCAGACCCGTCCCCCTCCCCCCGTGTGACTTGATTGAGATGATTCTCGTCTCCAAATCACTTCGTTTAACTTTAAGTGTCGCTATTTGCAAAATTGCGGGCTACATGTGTTTTAGTACTGAGAATATTTAGCTCTGTAATTTGTAAATGTACAGGATAAATTTCTCCCGTGTCAAGGTTAATATTTTGTCCCCCTTTCTGCAAAGAATTTCTGCAAACAGTTTCTGCAAACAGTTTCTGCAAACAGATCTCTAGTGTCATTATAGCACTGTTCTTTGCAGAGTCAGAGAGTTTTTCTCTGAGAGTGCAGACAGCACCCGTGGTCGGGATAGAACCCGGCTGCATTCGCTGTAAGGCAGCAACTCTACCGCTGCGCCACCGTGATCATTGAAACGAGTAATTGAGCAGCAATTGCCTGTTCATCGCTGCTCAGCTTGAGTTTTGGCAAGACCACCACACTCAACATTGTGTCTTGGTCCACACTTGGGCAAGGGGATTGAGGTGCAGAGGCAAGAGTGACTGACCTTCACACCAAGGTATCGTCTAATTCAATGTGGCATCGAGGACTCGTCAAGAGAATAACGCTCCAATGGGTGTATGAAGAATAATGATCTTGTAGCTTCTACAGGTCAATGCTCCCAGCCCCAGGGGTTCATGGGGTCGAGTGGTTTTACCATTAGTGTCCCCATTAGTGATCTCCATAATAGTTGGTGTCACCATTGACCAGATTATCCATTGCCTTAACTGTTCCATGGCGGCAATGTGTACCATCCACAAAATGCACTGTAGTTAGTGCTGGGACTAGCAACAAGGATAGGAGACATCCTTCAAGAAAGAGTTAGATTTAGCTCTTGGGCCTAACGGAATCAAGGGATATGGGGAAAAAGCAGGAACGGGGTACTGATTCTGGATGATCAGCCATGATCATATTGAATGGCGGTGCTGGCTCGAATGGCCTCCTCCTGTACATATTGTCTATGTTTCTATGTTTCTCATCAAACCTCAAGAAGTAATTTATAGGTTGCCGTATGCGGCCGCGAATGGTCCAGGATTATTTAATGGTCTTAGAATAGCCCAAGTTGTAAAATGGTCGCCAATCTTTACGCATTATTTTGTTTGGCTTCCTGATGATCCAAGAGTAAGGTCATAAGGAATAGTAGAATTAGGCCATTCGGACCATCAAGTCTACTCCGCCATTCAATCATGGCTGATCTATCTCTCCCTCCCAACCCCATTCTCCTGCCTTTTCCCCATAACCTCTGACACCTGTACTAATCAAGACTCTATCTATCTCTGCCTTAAAAATATCCACTGACTTGGCCCCCACAGCCTTCTGTGGCAAAGAATTCCACAGATTCACCACCCTCTGACTAGAATTTTCTCCTCGTGTCCTTCTAAAAGAACGTTCTTTAATTCTGAGGCTATGACCTCTATTCCCAGACTCTCCCGCTAGTGGAAACATCTTCTCCACATCCACTCCATCCAAGCCTTTCACTATTCTGTATCTTTCAATGAGGTTCCCCCTCATTCTTCTAAATTCCAGCGAGTACAGTCTCAGTGCCGACAAACGCGCATTACAGGTTAACCCACTCATTCCTGGGAGCATTCTTGAAAATCTCCTCTGGACCCTCTCGAGAGCCAGCACACCTTTCATCAGATGTTGTGCCCAAAATGGCTCACAATATTCCAAATGCAGCCTCAACAGCGCCTTATAGAGCCTCAAAATCAGGTCCCTGTTTTTGTATATAAGCCCTCTTGAAATAAATGGTAGCATTGACTGCTTTCTTTACTACCGATTCGACTTGCAGCGTAACATTTTGAGAATCCTGCACCAGCACTCCCAAGTCCCTTTGCACCTCCGATTTCTGGATTCTCAGCCCATTTCGAAAATAGTCTACACTATTATTCCTACTACCAAAATGCATGACTCCACATTGCTACACTATATCCCATCTGCCACTTCTCTGTCCACTCCCCCAACCTGTCCAAGTCCTTCTGCATAGTCCCTGCTATCTGTACACTAACTGCCCCTCCACCCATTTTAGCATCATCTGCAAACGTTGCCACAAAGCCTTCAATCATCTCGTCCTAATCATTAATATATAATATGATGAGTAGCGGCCCCAGCACGGACCCCTGCGGAACTCCACTAGTCACTCGCAGCCAATGGAAAAAAAAGCCCCCTTTATTGCCACTATTTGTCTTCTGCAAACCAGCCAACCTGCTATCCATGCTAGTATCTGCCCTTTGATACCGTGGGCTCTCATCTTCCTAAGCAGCCTAACGAGTGGCACCTTATCAAATGTTTTCTGAAAATCTAAGTAAACAACATCTACTCACTCTCCTTTGTCTGTCCTCCGATTTATTTCTTCAAAGAATTCCAGCAAATCTGTCAAGCACGACCTCCCCTTCACAAAGCCATGCTGACTTCGGCTTATTTTATCGTAAACTTCTAAGTACTCCATAACCTCATCCTTTATAATGCACTCTAAAGTCTTACCAACCACCGAAGTCAATCTAACCGGCCTATAGTTCCCACTAATTTGCCTTGCTCCCTTTTTGTGCAGTGGGGTAATATTGGCAATTTTACAATCATCTGGGCCCACTCCTGACTCCAGTGATTCCTGAAATATCACCATCAATGTCTCTATAATCTCTAAAGCCAGCTCTTTCAGAACCCTAGGGTGCAGGCCATCCGGCCCAGGTGACTTATGCCCGTTCAGCCATTTCAGCTTCCCAAGCTCCTTCTCCCCAGTAATAGGCACTCCACTAACTACCATCCCCTGATTCTTGAATTTCAGGCACGTTGCTGGTGTCTTCCAATAAACAATAGGTGCAGGAATAGGCCAGCACCGCCATTCGAGCCAGCACCGCCATTCAATGCGATCATGGCTGATCATCCCCAATCAGTACCCCGTTCCTGCCTTCTCTCCATTTCACCTGACTGTGAAGATTGATGCAATAATGTTATTTAATTTCTTTATTCCCCATTATCACTTCTCCTGCATCACTCTCCAGCGGTCCAACGTCCCCTCTTGCCTCTTTCTTGTTCATTATATTGTATAACAGAAGAAACTCTTGCTATCCTTTGTTATATTATTGGCTAAATTACCTTCGTGTTTCATCTTTTCTCCCCGTATTGTCTTTTTTAGTTACCATCTGTTGTTCTTTAAAAGCTTCCCAGTTCTGTGGCTTATCACTGATCTTTGTTATGTCATACGTCTTCTCTTTTAGTTTTATACTGTCCTTGACTTCCCTTGTCAACCACATTCTCCCCTCAGAATCTTTCTTCCTCTTTGGAATGAAAAGATCCAGCATCTTCTGGATTATGCCCAGAAATTCCTGCCGTTACTGTTCCACCGTCATCCCTGCTAGGGTCCCTTTCCAGTCAACTTTGGCCAGCTGCTCACTCATGCATCTGTAATAACCTTTGCCCAGTTGCAATACCGACACATCCGATATCACCTTCTCCCTCTCAAATTGCAGATGGAAACGTATTATATTGTGGTCGATACCTCCTAATAGTTCCTTTACGTCGAGTTCCCTGATCAAATCCGGTTCATTACATAACACAAAATCCAAATGTGCCTTTTCCCTGGTGGGCTCCACTTCAAGCTAGTAAGGGGGAATTGTACAAACGGGACGGATTGCATCTTAACAGGTGGGGGACCAGCATTCTGGCAGGCAGATTTGCCACTGCTACACGGGTGGTTTTAAACTGAATAACGGGGGTGGGGTGTCAAATGGGATAGTCGAGGATAGAGTTAAAGGGAAAGAGAGTAAAGGGATGGTTAATGACCCAAGAATTAACGGGAAAGGAAGCTCACAAGGGGATTGGAGCGTATGACCAAGTGTAATAGTGATCGATGTGAAAGGTGAGATACGTAAGGAATTAAAAGTATTGCATATGACTGCGCGAAGTATAAGAAGTAAAGTAGATGAGCTTGAGGCTCAGTTAGAGGTTGGTAGATATGACAATGTGGGGATTACTGAGACGTGGCTGCAGGAGGATCGGGCCTGGGAACTTAATATTCAGGGTTATACATCCTATAGAAAGAACAGGCAGATGGGCAGAGGAGGGGGGGGGGGTAGCTCTGTTGGCGAGGGATGGAATTCAGTCCCTTGTGAGGGAAGACATAGGGACTGACGAGGTAGAGTCACTAAAGGCAAGAATACACAAATTAGTGTTATCTACAGACCCCCAAATAGTAGCCCGGATGTAGGGTGTACGTTGCAGCAGGAGTTAAAACTGGCATGTAACAAAGGTAATGCCACTATGGCGATGGGGGATTTCAATACGCAGGTAGACTGAGAAAATCAGGTTGTTTCAGGACCCCAAGAAAGAGAGTTTGTAGAATGGTTCTGAGATGGATTCTTAGAGCAGCTTGTTATGGAGCCGACCAGAGAAAAGGCAATTCTGGATTTAGTGTTGTCTAATGAACCAGATATGATAAGAGAACTCGAGGTAAAGGAGCCGCTTGGAGATAGTGATCATAATATGATTAGTTTTAATCTGCAATTTGAGAAGGGGAATGTTAAATCGGAAGTGTCAGAGATGCAGTTGAACAAAGGGAACTATGAAGGCATGAGAGGGGAGCTGGCCAAGGTAGACTGGAAAGGGATCCTAGCAGGAATGATGGAGGAACAGCAATGGCAGGAATTTCTGGGCATTATCCGGAAGACGCAGGATCATTTCATTCCCAAACAGGAAGAAAGATTCTAAGGGGAGTAGGAGGCAACCGTGGCTGACAAGAGAAATTAGGGATAGAATAAAACTAAAAGAAGAGATGTATAACAGAGCAAAGAGTAGCCGGAAGCCAGATGATTGGGAAACTTTCAACAGAAGGAAACAAAACGGGCAATACGGGCTGAAAAGATGAAGTATGAAGGGAAGCTGGCCGGGAATATAAAGAAGGACAGTAAACGTTTCTTTAGATATTTTAAGGGAAAAAGAGTAGCACAGTCAAATGTGGGTCCCTTGAAGGCAGACACGAGTGAAATTATTATGGGCAACAAGGAAATAGCAGAAGAGTTGAATAGGTACTTCGGACCTGTCTTCACTAAGGAAGACGCAAACAATCTCCCATATGTACCGGAGGACAGAGGATCTAAGGGGATAGAGGAACTGAAAGAAAATTTCATTAGGCGAGAAATAGTATCGGGTAGGCTAATGGGACTGAAGGATGCTAAATTCCCTGGGCCTGATGGTCTGCATCCCAGGGTCCTCAGGGAGGTGGCTCTAGAAATAGTGGACGCATTGGTGATCATTTTCCAATGTTCAATAGATTCAGGATCAGTTCCTGTGGATTGGAGGATAGCTAATGTTATCCCACTTTTCAAGAAAGGAGCGAGAGAGAAAACGGGAAATTACAGACCAGTTCGCCTGACTTCGGTGGTGGGAAAGATGCTGGAGTCAATTATTAAAGAGGTAATAATGGTGCACTTGGATAGCAGTAAAATGATTACTCCAAGTCAACATGGATTTGTGAAAGGGAAATCATGCTTGACTAATCTTTTGGAATTTTTTGAGGATGTGACAATTAAAATGGATGAAGGGGTGCCAGTGGATGTAGTGTATCTATACTTTCAGAAAGCATTTGATAAGGTCCCGCACGGGAGACTGGTGACTAAAATTAGAGCACATGGTATTGGGGGCAGGGTGTTGACATGGATAGAAAATTGGTTGGTAGACCGGAAGCAAAGAGTAGGAGTGAACGGGTCCTTTTCAGAATGGCAGGCAGTGGCGAGTGGAGTACCGCAAGGCTCGATGTTGGGGGCCGCAACTGTTTACCATAGATATTAATGAGTTGGAAGAGGGAATCAGGAGCAACACTAGCAAGTTTGCGGATGATACAAAGCTGGGTGGCAATGTGAGCTGTGAAGAGGTTGTTAGGAGGTTGCAGGGTGACCTGGACAGGTTCAGTGAGTGGGCAGATGCGTGGCAGATGCAGTATAATATAGATAAATGTGAGGTTATCCACTTTGGCGGCAAAACCAAGGGGGCAGATTATTATCTCAATGGGGTTAGGTTAGGTAAGGGGGATGTGCAGCGAGACCTGGGTGTCCTTGTACACCGGTCACTGAAAGTTGGCTTACAGGTACAGCAAGCAGTGAAGAAAGCTAATGGAATGTTAGCCTTCATAACAAGAGGATTTCAGTATAGGAGTAAAGAGTAGCCTGCAATTGTATGGGGCTCTGGTGAGACCACATCTGGAGTATTGTGTACAGTTTTGGTCTCCTAATTTGAGGAAAGACATCCCTGCGATTGAGGCAGTGCAGCGTAGGTTCACGAGATTGATCCCTGGGATGGCGGAACTGTCATATGAGGTAAGATTGAAAAGACTAGGCTTGTATTCAATGGAGTTTAGAAGGATGAGGTGGGATCTTATAGAAACACATAAAATTCTAAAAGGACTGGACAAGCTGGATGCAGGAAACATTTTCCCAATGTTGGTCGAGTCCAGAACCAGGGGGCCACAGTCTTAGAATAAAGGGGAGGTCATTTAAGACTGAGGTGAGAAAAAACTTTTTCACCCAGAGAGTTGTGAATTTATGGAATTCCCTGCCACAGAGGGCAGTGGAGGCCAAATCACTGGATGGATTTAAGAGAGTTAGATGGAGCTCTAGGGGCTAGTGGAGTCAAGGGATATGGGGAGAAGGCAGGCACGGGTTACTGATAGGGGATGATCAGCCATGATCGCAATTAATGGCGGTGCTGGCTCGAAGGGCCGGATGGCCTCCTCCTACACCTATTTTCTATGTTTCTATGTCTATGTTTCTAAGCTACTTTAAGAATCCATCTCAGAGGCACTCTGCAAATTTGCTTTCTTGGGGTCCAGTACCAACGTGATTTTCACAGTCTACCTGCATATTGAAATCTCCTATGACCACCGTAGCATTGCCTTTAATAATGGAGGTGCGAAGTGTTATCCTAGCAGTTAAATCAATTTCATATTCATATTCAATACGAATAGTCTCACAACAGATCTTGCGTTAGTTATCAACTGTTTTGCGCCTCAAATTAACCTCTTTATCTCGATTCGTTCATCAAATGTTGATGTAGTTGCCTTGGGCAAGATTTTCAATCCGTCGTAATTTCCCTCGAAAACAGGCTGTGAGCTTCTGATAACGGAACATCACATTTCCGTTCTGGGTACTCCTGAGGGAGTGCTTAGTCAATGATTATGAAAATATTGTGAATTGTTATCAGGTTAGCTAGGATGTGAGTAGATGGGATGTTTAGGGATCACGGTACTCGTATGCCTACTGCTCCCAACATTCCTACAGCAGAGACCGGGAGATGTTGTAGACTTTTTACGAAAAAGCCATTGAATCGTGAAGATCTCTCCTGTATGATGTCATTACAACGTCCACAGGTGCTGAAAGGCCTTCACGCGCATTAAACAACATTCGATTAAATGTTTCGGATAAGGAGCCACCGTTTACGCAGTCTGTATGCATGACAACAGCCACTGATAACAATGTTATTGAAGCATCTATATTCTCCTTGAATGCTTCTGATCCAGAAATATGACAGAATAGAAGAGTGATATATTTCATTCTGAAATTCTGGGGTCATCAATCTCCTCTTGCGTATCCATTCATTCTCATATTTGTGTCATTATTTCCCCTTACCTTTTGATAAGGAACAACTGGGAGAGAGGGGGGGGGGGGGGGGGGGGGGGGGTGAGGGGGTGGAGTCGGATTCCTCTTCAGCTGAAGGATTCCGGAGTCCTACGGCACTCCATCAATGAGCAAAACGCAAAGAGCTGGAGGAGGTCAGGTAGCATCGGTTGAATGAATCTCCCACCCTGACACTTCTTCAGACTGAACAAGAGTCGCTAGTCGAAATGTCTTCTGTCCATTCCCTCCACATGTGTTGTCTGACCCTCTGGATACCTCCAACATTTTGTTTTTATTTCAAGATCCCAGTATCTGCATTTACTGCGGCTCCATTTCACTGCCCTCACTGTCATATAGAGAATATGGTTGCCTCCTAACAGAGTTTGAAAGTAATGGTAAAAAATAACAGATTCCTTTTCCTTCCTTCCATTATCATGTATTATCTGTGACGGTGACGGGGATGAATGTAAAATATTCTCCAGTGATACTAGTTTTCTTCTCTGATTGTCCTGGTTTCACTGCTGAATTGAGCTCTTCATTCGTGGACTTGGAGACCACATCTATAAAATGTATTTTAATTTTCATTTCCTCGGTGTTACGATTCAGGAAAATAGGAAAATTAGGAGAAGATGGCAATGTTCCCGTGGTTCTCCGCTGTTGGTTTGATAGCTGGCATTCTTTCAGATGAATTCAAAATGCCAGCGGACGCTTTTAGATAACTCGGGACTATGATCAGGTATTGGGAGTTGCTCCCCTTTCTCAGAGTTTTCCCTATGAGTTATGTTCAACGCTGCAGTCGACGAGGACACGATGCCGTGTTCCAAAGTTTGCAGATACTCCACAGGCATGAATATAGTCTCGAACGAGCGTATCCGAAAGGTAAACAACTGACATGATGAATTCTATGACATGCCGTTCCGAACCGAGCAGTGAAGAGAAGCTATCGTAAGTAAGGAAGAACATCGGATTGGGCTTGAATTCAGATCGAACTGTTTTAGGGAATCGAAAATGGCTTGGTACAGAATTGGGACCTTTCTGCACCAGTGTCATTTTCCTGCGTTTATTTTTTCTTTCTCGTTTATGTGCTATGAAAACTCCTGCAACTAGTTTTATTGATGATTAAAGTTTAAAACAGAACGGTTTAAACAGGGATCAACCAATGTTTTTGTATTACACTATAATATGTTAGCTATTTCTGAACATGCGTTATAATCTTGGCATTCAATTTGTAGTAGTCTGGTATATGAACCAGGGCAGATTTCAACCACCTCTCTTTATGAAGAGTGCGCAAAAAAATATCTACCATGACACATTGGAGAAACCTATTGTTCAAACAGCTGAACTCCTTCAGGCCGTGTGGGTGGACGGAGAAAGCGCGCGTTTTTATTAGTTTGCAGAGTGCAATGGTCTCAATGTTTATTATCCAAGAGAGTGAAGTGGGTGGCACGGTGGCGCAACGGTAGTGTTCAGTAGCCTAACGGTTGTTTGCAGAAGTTGTTTCCGAACCTGTACGGTACAGTTTTCAGACTGCTATAACCTTTTCCCGGTGGCAGGAGTGAAATGAGAGTGGAGCGGGCCCTTGATGATGCTGGCTACCTTTCTGAGGCAGTACCTCCTATAGATCTCTTACATTTAAAAAAAATCTACCGTCAGATCATTATTGCACTGCTGGTAGGTGCTAGTGGTGCACAATTTCGCTGCAGCATTTCCATAATTTGCAACACAATGATATTCCCGAAGTATTTTCTCTTCTGAAAATGCTTGGGGTACTCCCGATGCTGACGCGAAACGCGCCACGAAATACAATCTATATTTTCTTCATAGTAATGTGTTTGATGCCTGTGATAGGTAACTATGATTGAGCTCCACGGTTTAATCCTTTTATATTTTGGGAAGAGCTTTGTGCGCACACCTAACCACCAAACAAACGCGACCAGCAGAAATTAATTCTCGTTTATTTGGTTATCTGCTGAATGTTCATTTATCACCTTTATTCATTGTTGAGTTGTTTCACTAATGTCCATAAGTTGTAGGAGCAGAATGAGGCCATTTGGCCCAAATGGTCTACTCCACCATTCAATCATAGTTAATCGATCTTACCCTCTCAATCCCATACTCCCCATAATAATTGTCACCCATACTAATAAAGAACCTGTCAACCTCCAACTTAAAATATAAGTTGACCAGGCCTCCACAGCCTACTGTGGCAATGAATTTCGCAGAATCACCACCATCTGACAAAACCAATTCGACCTCATTTCCTTTCTAAACGTACGTCCTTATATTCTGAGGCTATGGCTTCTGGTCTTGGACTCTCCCACTAGTGGAAACATCCTCACCACGTCCACTCTGTCCAGGCCTTTCACTGTTCGTTCACTCTATCCAGGCCTTTCGTTATTCGATGAAACTATCTCTCTACTTCTATCCCTATTTGCAAGGCATCTCAAACTGAAATGTTTTCCCATCGAAAACATGCCGTTGAATTTATCGTGTATCCTTAATTGCTATTGAGATGTCAATAATGAACCACATTCTTTAATTACTGTTATCAATATAATGGCCAGTACCGCCATGTATTTGATTTAGGATTTTAACAGTGATTGTTGTAATGGTTATTTCAAGTGATAATAGTTTGTCTGGAAGAATTTTGGAAATTAGTACCCACTTTTGCATTCATTACCATGGTTCGCTTAGATACAGAGATTTCGAAGATTTTTAAGCAGTTATATATAGTCGTTGCAATACATTCTGGGAGGAAGGGTGAATATTTTAGACTTTTCATGAAGTCCTTCAAAAGTCGAAAGCATCATCTTGGATGTTGCCATCTTTTTTTAACGCCGTGAAGTTGCATGTTAAGCAGATGCGATATTACTCCATCACGAAAACGAGCAGTAATGTATTGGATTAGAAAAGCCAATGACGAATCTATGCCTGGTACAAGTCCACATTGTGGCAAATCATTCCATGTTTTAAGTCTGAAGAAGGGTCTCGACCCGAAACGTCACTCATTCCTTCGCTTCATAGATGCTGCCTCACCCGCTGAGTTTCTCCTGCTTTTTGTCTACCTTCCAAGTTTTAACAGGTACGTTCTGTTAAGTTAAGAGATACAGCGCGTAAACAGGCCCTTTCGGGCCTCCGGGTCCGCGCTGACTAGCGATCTCCGAACATTAACACTATCCTATGCCCACTAGGGACAACTTTATATTTACCAAGTACTAGAAGGAAACCGAAGATCTCGGAGAAAGCCCTCGCAGGTCACGGGGAGGACGAACAAACTCCGTACAGGTGGCACCCATATAGTCGGGATCGAACCCGGGTCTCCGGCGCCGTATTCGCTGTAAGGTAGCAAGTCTACCGCTGCGCCACCGTGCCGCCCCAAAGTTCTTGATCAAAAAATGAATGCGATTTTAGTCACGTGGCATGATTAAAATCAAGCGTAGAATGGATAGCATTATATTGTTGGTGCTGGTGAATACCCAATTGCTTCAATCCTTGATTGGCATTTCTCACTGCATACTTGAAAGCAATGCGGGCCTGGGGGTGCTCCAGTCCATGTGACAAATACTGTCGGTATGTGGTATGTTATGCTGTTGGGGGGGCAAATATCCACATTTCTATCCTTATGATAAAGCTTTGATGAGATATCTGAATAGGAGTTGCCAGGGCTGGCATGAGATCTGAGACCTCACTAATTTTGAAAGGAATATCAGTTGGGCACAGAATCAAACTAATGAGTTAATTTTACTTCGATATTAGTTTTTATGGCTGTCCCGGCTGTTTGCAGAGAGTTTCTCACTTTTTGAAGATTTAATTTAAACCATACATCTTTTCAATTGCTTTTCATGCTGCCCGGTGCAAGGAGCATTTAAAATATTTAAACGATTCTTGCAACATTGAGACCTGAGAAATGTGGGAGTAAGGCGTTTGACTCCTTCAAAGGTTTCAGTTGGGTTTCTTGATGGGCAGCATCCGAGAACTATTAATAAAACCTTTTGGTATCTGGACCCACAAAATACAGGCATGGAGACCACTACTGGCAGATTCGAGTAACGGGCTTGACCAACCTTGTTTGAATAATTTCAGGATGTACTCGCCAATTATTCCTCCTCAAAATAGTTCAGATTGCACTTGCCTTCGTTTCCCAACGCACTTGTTGTAGCTGATGGGATCCAAAATATAAAATGATACATGTTCTCAATAAACTCCATGTAACCTTCAGTTCTGTGTTTGTAAGTTACCATTAAAGATGATTTCAACGTGAGAACACACTCACTTGATTTCAACGCATGACTTTGATATCTGCGGCAAACATTGCAGGTTGGACAGCGAAGATATGGCCGTAAATTAACAGAAACAAGCAACTAAGCGCCATTTTGTGCGATCTCGTCCATGAAACGGCACGGTGGCGCAGGGGTGGAGTTTCTGCCTTATGGGGCTTTTTCACAGGGCGAGTTGACGCAAGATGTCACCAGAGTGAAGTGGTCGTGGTCCAGCACGAGTTTCGCACGATATAACGGGGGGTAGATAAAGAGTTCCCACGGTACACGGCATTTCTGTTATTTGTGCGAGTGACTAATCTTGAATGAACATCGTGAACTGTAGTGTTGTTAATCACGTGGCACAAATGATGTTACTTTGTTTTCACACACTATATTGAGTTTTTTCACACACTATATTCCTCCCTTGGTTGAATTGGCTCATTTGGAGACATGCCTATACTAACTATGTGCATCGAGAACGCTTGCGTGAAGGCAGAAGGGTGAGATTAATTAAAAAGAGAATTAAGAGGAAGTCTCACTGGGTGAAGCCCATCTTTCAACGGAGACCTCAATTTGGACAATATGATCAGCTGCTTAATGTGCTGTGCGAAGAGGATAAAAGTGCATTCACAAACTTTGTCAGAATTTCACCCGAGCTCTTTAATGAGCTGAAGAATAATCTGTTTTTTTTAGACAAATGTTGTTTGGTGTGATGCACCTTCTCTCAATATGTGCAAGAAGTCGTCTTTTTATTTTGTCAAATAGGAATAAAGACTTTGTCTCACATTGACCGTGATGGTTGTCTTATTTTATTATCTACTGAGATGTGAAACTTTCAAACGTTTAACCAGTCAGTAGACAGACAATAAATAGTAACAATCGAGCCATAAATGGTGTATACATGATGAAGGGAACAACGCTGTGTGCAAGATAATGTTTAAAATCATGCGAGGAATCGATCGGGTAGATGCACAATCTCTTGCCCAGAGTAGGCGAATCGAGGACCAGATTACATAGGTTTAAGGTGAAGGGGAAATGATTTAATATGGATCTGATTAAATACTGTCAGTAATAAACCCGATCAAAAACAACATCAGGACGTCTATTAAACACCAGAGATCCCAGTAAACACCCAGCCGAGACTTATTACAGGTCTAGTGGAAAGACACAAAGCGCTGGAGCAACTCAGCGGGTCAGCCAGCATCGCTAGACAACATGGATAGATGATGTTTCGGGTCGGGACTCTTCTTCAGCGCTGAGTTACTCCCGCATATTGTGTCTTTCCAATGCAGATTAGCGTCTGCGATTCTTTGCTCCTGCATTACGGGGTCTATCTCGATTCCCGATAAAGTCTAAAACCCATCCTCCAGAGTTCTCAGCCCAGGGCGCCCATAAACAAGCCCTTAGCTCCACACTGGGGACAGAGGCTGAGAGGTGTACAAAACCATGAGACGAACAGGCAGGGAAATAGACAGAGTCCAGGGTAATATATGTCCTTTGGCCACAGAGGGGATTCGAGGACCAGAGGGCATAGGTTCAAGGTGAGGGGGGAAGATCTAATAGGAATCTGAGTGAGGGGTAACATTTTCGCACAAAGGGTGGTGGGTGTATGGAACAAGCTGCCAGAGGAAGTAGTTGAGGCTGGGTCCATCCATACATTTAAGAAACATTTAGACAGGTACATGGATAAGACAGGTTGGGAGGGATATGGACCAGACGCAAGCAGATGGGACTAGTTTCGATGGGACATTTTGGCCGATATGGGCAAGTTGAGCCGAAGGGCAGGTTTCCACACTGTAACTCGATAACGTCAGTGAGTATACGATCTAAGATAGCCCGAGGGTCTCGAATGAGTTAGGTAATAGTTCAGGAATGGTATGTGGTTGGTGTTAGGATGGTTCAGTTACATAAGTGCTCAAATGTAGGCACCGTTTTCTCAGTGGAAGCTCCGAGACTGCAGCGGGCGATTGTCGTGTTGGCTGGGACTCCTGTTATCCATGCAGTGGATTGACCTCAGTCTGAAGAAGGCTCTCGACCCGAAACGCCACCAGTTCCTTCTCTCCAGAGTTGCTGCCTGTCCGGCTGAGTTGCTCCAAGCAACTGGCGTCTATCTTCAAAGGACTGACCACCGGGCTGGATGTGGGGGTTGGCGTGTTGCGTTTCACAGACCGAACTGTCCAATTAATGGTAACAGATGGGCACTGAGGGAAGTCCCCCCCCCCCCTCTCTGTTTATCTGCCCTTTCTTTAACTTTTGTGCCTCTATGCAAGTATCTCGCGAGCCATCCCAGACTGCCCATTTCTGCTCCCCCTCGTCTTTAATAACTACATTTCCCTAACAATTACTATCTTTGTTAGTTATAGGAGCAAAATTAGGCCATTCGGTCCATTAAGTCCACTCCGCCATTCAATCGCGGCTGATCTATCTCTCCCTCTCAACCACATTCTCTTGTCTTCTCCCCATAACCTCCTGACAGCCGCACTAATCAGGAATGTATCTATCTCTGCCCCTATTCTTCACCCTTTTGACAGTAGTTTTGTTTTATTGGAGACGCGGGAGACAGCGGATGCTGGAATACTGAACAAAACACGAAATGCTGGAGGAACTCGGTGCATTTGTGTTTAAGAAGGAACTGCAGATGCTGGAAAATCGAAGGTACACAATAATGCTGGAGAAACTCAGCGGGTGCAGCAGCATCTATGGAGCGAAGGAAGTAGGCAACGTTGCCTATTTCCTTCGTTCCATAGATGCTGCTGCACCCGCTGAGTTTCTCCCGCTGAGGTTGGGCAGGCGAGGATTATGTTACTTGGAGTGCAGGAGGCTGAAGGGTGATCTAATGGAGGTGTATAACCGAGGGGAAATGCACAGACTTTTACTCAGGGTCGGGGCATCAAAAAGTAGAGAACACGGGTTTAAGGTGAGAGGGCAAGATTTAATAGAAAGCTGAGGAGCAGCTTCTTTACACAGAGGGTAGTAGGCAACGTTGCCTATTTCCTTCGTTCCATAGATGCTGCTGCACCCGCTGAGTTTCTCCAGCATTTGTGTGTGTGGGTGGGAGTAGGGGGGAGGGGGTGGGGGGGGGAGAGAGATAAGGCAGCCTGAAGAAAGGGTCGCCTGTCCATTTCCCTCCGTAGCTGCTGCCTGGCCCGCGGAGTTCCTACAGTCTTAGAAACTGCTTTAGACAAAAAGAGACACAAACTGCTGGAGTAAAATAGCTCAGCAAGTGAGGTACCTGAAAACTCAAAAATGAAAAAGAATGAAAATGTGATTATTTCACCTCCCTTCAACTATTTTGTGTTTCAGCATGAGAGGGATTATAACATTAGAAACATTCATCTTGTAGTGATGTGTTAATGAAGAATTGCAGACATCAATCTGATAGTAAAAAATATATTTATTTAACAATGAGGTAAAACAAGCACTGGCAATCAAACTGCTCAGTTACTCACCGTTCGCAGGAGTTCCCACGGTACCCGCAAGAGTTATTACGGATATCGCACGGATATCGCACTGGCCACTTGTTCATACAATGTTGCAATGCTCAACCACAAGTGTACAAGTCACTCTTGGAGAAATTCAAACTTTCTTGAATTTACTCCCGGGTGACCAAGTTACACGATTACCTGCCGTTAGCGCCACGATGGTCCACGGTGGTCCACGAATGCCGTACTGTTATCGCACGAGGTTCCCACGATGTTAAACTCTGGTTCACTCTTGCGTCAAGTCGCCCCGTGAAAAAGCCACTTTACAGCGCCAGAGATCCGGGTTCGATCTGTGCTGTCTGTACGAAGTTTGTACATTCTCCCTGTAACCGCGTGGGTTTGTACAATCTCCCTGTAACCATTCCAGATTCCCCCCACATTCCAAAGACGCACTGGTCTCTAGGTTAATTGGCTCTTTTAAAATTGGTTTTTAAACTTGTAAAACAAAAATACCCAGTGTTCAGGATAATGCTATGGTATAGGGTGATCGCTGCTCGGCGCGGACTCGATGGGCGGAAGAGCCTGTATACGCTGCATCTCTAAAATCGAAATTCTAAATCCACTGACTGAGGCAGGAGTACATATTGTGAACTTTGTGGTGGTAATTGTATATCATAACCTGAAATGTAATAGGTGGAAATTAATAGTTTAGCAATAATGGAAATTACAGTTGAAATTCGTGATCAAGCAAGCATCCGTGTCATTAGCGGAGACACCGATATTATAATGTGATATTGGAATGTGAAAGTTTGTGACAAGTTCTTTCAATCAAAGAGCCGTAGAAGCTTTCCCTTTCCGCGGAAACTGCGCAGTTAACTGACAATTTCCAGAATGTAATGCTTTTATTTCATAATTCTAATATCAAGTTTTTACAATAGTTTATTAATTAATGGTAAAACGCCAACATGAAGCACAGTTCGAAAATTAAGTACATCTCAATAAAACCGTTCTTTGGTGCATCATGGTTCATGAACGCATAACCCGCTTTCCTAGAATGACACTCAACAGACAATGTGATTCTGAAATCAGAAAAGAATAATCATTGGAGTACGAATAATCGATTCACTTTGAATATAGACACAAAATGCTGGAGTAACTCAGCGGGTCAGGCAGCATCTCTGAAGAAAATGAATATGTGCCGTTTCAGATCGAGACCCTTCATCAGATTTATTTTGTCGAGCTCATTGTGGCTGTCTTTTTCTGTTTATTTTCTCGTCATAAATAGTTTCTTCACACTTCATCTTTAACATATTAGTTTAACTGGTCTCCAAGACCACAAATTGACCGACCATTAATCAGAGAACACAAAAACATCCGCAATGCTGAAATACATTTTAACTGATGACCAGTAAATATATGTTCCTGCGCTTTTAAGTAGTTCTTGCTTTAAGAAACGAGCAAAGCCCTCATTGGTCGAATATCAATGAGGTTCTGCACCAATCGGGAGCTGAGGTTTGATTAGTGATCTGGACAGCCCTCTTCCCGACACGGCCGCCATCTCGTAAAATACGACACAATGAAGACCCGATAGCGAGCAGCTCCGTGGGATTTTTACAGGAATACTCCAGCAACTGGGGACAAAATGCGAGTGTTGGAATGAAATAAATCGAGAGATTCGCAAAAGGTACGAGTATATTCTTTATCCCGTGGTTCTTGCTAATACGAAATGAATGTTAAAGGAACAATGGAAAAATCACCCAGCGCCTGAAACCATTGGAATGACTTCTACCGGCAATGAGATATCAAATACAGTGGTTGCTAAAATGCCAATTGTTATGCTGGATGTTCTTTCCGTGGGATATTGTGTCGAGTCAGATTCGTTATTCTATACCTGAAGAACTGCAGCAAGGAGCCTTTGTTGGGAAAATCGCAGCCGATTTAGGTTTAGATGTACAGCAGCTGGCGGTTCGCAGTTTGCGGGTAGCGCCCAATCTGAAGAAGTGCTATTTCGACGTAAATTTGGAGAATGGTATTTTATTTGTGAAGGAAATTATCGACAGAGAACTGCTTTGTGGGTCGAACCTCGACTGTCGTTTGCCCTTGGATGTTGTGCTTGAAAATCCCTTGAGTCTGTACCCAGTGGAAGTGGAGATTGTCGATGTAAATGACAATGCTCCCGTTTTCCCCCAAAGCAATTTTCGGCTTGAAATTTGGGAGTCTGCGACACCGGGAATGCGATTTCCTCTTGAAACCGCACAGGACGAAGATATTGGCACTAACTCCTTGCAAAGTTACCAGCTACAACCGAATGAGTATTTTACTCTCGACGAACAAAAGCGCAGCGGGAAGGGAATGCGGCCCGTGTTGTTGTTAGAAAAGTCCTTGGACAGAGAAATGGTGCCAACCCACAATCTGACGCTAACAGCCAAGGACGGAGGCTTGCCCCCTAGATCGGGTACGGTTCAGATTGTGGTCATAGTAAAGGATACAAACGACAATGCGCCTGTTTTCTCACAGCCGGTTTACAGAGTCAGCCTTTTGGAAAATGCGCCGAAAGGGACCCTGATTATCAGATTAAACGCCACTGACCTGGACGACGGTACCAATGGTGAGGTGATGTACTCTTTCAATAGCCATATTTCAGTTACAGCCCGGAAACGTTTTGATTTGAACCCCCAGACTGGTGAAATCAGACTGAAGGGAAACTTAGATTATGAAGACAGCAGTGCATTTGAGATTAACATACAAGCAATAGACAAGGGTTCAGGCGCAATACCCGGGTACTGCGACGTCGTTGTTGAAATTGTCGATGTGAATGATAACGCGCCGGAAGTGATGTTACGATCTTCTTCAAGTATAATTACCGAGAACTCTCCACTTGGCACTGTTGTGGCACTGTTCAGTGCAGGAGACAGAGATTCGGGGCCAAATGGTCAGGTACAGTGTCATATTTCCAATCAGCTGCCCTTTAAGTTAGATTCCACCATAAATAACTATTACAGAATTCTTACACAGCGTTTGCTGGATCGAGAAAGTACCCCCAAGTATGATATTACTATAACATGCATGGATGCCGGAAGGCCCGCACTCACTTCCAGGAAAACCATCAGGGTAGAGGTTACAGATATAAACGACAATGCACCAAGATTTTCTCGCCCAATATACACAGCAAATGTTCTGGAAAACAATGTTATTGGGGCTTCTATATTTTCCGTGACGGCCTTCGATTCAGACGTAGGAGAAAACGCACGACTGAATTTTTCTATCCTGGAGTCACATGTTCAGAATTCTTCAATAATTTATTATGTCTCAATCAATGCAGCGAATGGTGTCATATATGCT